>NW_027468564.1:55595159-55780159 GCF_046254945.1 Alosa pseudoharengus
TGTAGTGTAGTTTTGTGTGACTGCTCAGCCTCCCCTTTCATTTATTTAATTGTTTGCCAGATATTACCACAGCTAGATCCCTTACTGGGCTATAACACACAAACAGATTCAACCTCATCCAGCGCTTTTTTTTTTTTTTTACCCCAAACCCTACAGTTGTCTTAAGGCCTTAAGATGCCTTAGCCAGTAAAGGATTTTTGGTACAACAGGGGGGGATTTTTTGTTTCTGAGGTCCAGGAGGGTTTTTTCTCTGTGTAATACTGGTGAAAGATGGCGCCAACCATCCAAGGAGAACCAGACCAAACCAGACCAGACCAAACCAAACTAGACCGCATCTTCCACTCACCATGTCATCCAACAGACGCCCACATCACAGTCCTGCTCCAGATCTATCAGGCTGTTTGAGTCACCAGATGCCATCACCTCCAAATTAGAAGGGCCAATGCTGTGATGAATAACCGAGCCCACATCTGGTGCCGGTGTGGCTATCTGGGAGCCGGGCCATTTGGCCACAGGATGTGGTTGCCGAGGAGATTGGTGGAGGTCACCCCTGGAATAGACCAAAACAAAAAAATCTCCCTAAAAAGAATGATGAGACAGGAAATAAGGTCTGATGGTTGTGGGCTATACTTACCTCAAAAACCCATCAGCTAGGCTACTGTTAAGTGCATGTGGCTTCAGGTGGATAGGTTGATTGGTCATTAATGGGGACCAGCAAAAATGACTAACTAATTCAGACAGCTAGACATTTCCATTTGACTCAGACAGGGGAAAAATCCCACACATCCCACAAAGATACCTACAAAAACAGAAGTGCTGACTCACTGAGATACTTCTGGCATTCCTGTGGTAACATATTCATTAATGGGAAGCACTATAGCCTAGTACCATCTGCTTTATGAAAAATGGTTTAAAAGACGCTCAATTCTACCCTTAACCTAGAGACATCTCCCATTCACGGAGCCTCTATTTTTTACACACAGCATGACGAGGTGACTCACGAGTGGAAATGTAAGCTGAGAGAAACAAGTGGTCGATAATGAACAGAGGAAGAGACTGCTAATGACCCCGTGAGGGAGCCGCGCCACGAGGTTTAACGCTAACACATTAGTGACAATTGGCCTACCGTCTCAGTGGGAGAGCGTTCCACATGTTCAGTCTGAATGTTTGGAATATTTTGATGTGTTAGTGCTATTTGTGTGATCGGAGTCTATGCATAGAAAAGCATATCACTTTAAGGTCTAAAGGTTGTGTGAGAGGCTTTTCAATAGGGAAGTCGAAAGATGAAACGAGCATCCAGTAAGCCTACCTTTAGTTCTTCGCATTGTGTTTTGTGGCCTAGGCTACTCATTAGACTTTTCTAGTGGAAATATATCAAAATCGAATCTCAAGGTATCTAGGCCTACAATGAAGTGCAATGTTTCTGGCATTGACAGGTACTGCCACCTAGTGGATATAAAGGGTTACAACACACTGAAACAACTCAGTTGATGACTGAGACCGGTGTAATATGCGCTTAGCTGAATATTTCTTAAAGGTTCTCATGTGTAAAAATATGCAAATAATCTGCTAAGATGTACATTCACACAGTCTTTACCAGGTTTCCTCCAAAACTACTCTTTTGCCATTATTATTATTTTTTTTACTGTACATTAAGATTGCACATGTGCTGAACAGATTGCGGAGGATGTCATTTTGCCCTCTGAATGATTTATTCTCTGAAGCAGATGATCCTTGTTATCGGTAGAAACTTGGGAGCCGTTAGATTTCTGGTTGGATGGCAGAGCCGGGGGATTAGCCCATTTCACAAGATGGGGCCGCTGTGTAAATCAACTTCCTGTGGAACAGCACAGTCCCATAGACAGCAAAAGAAAAGTCCACAGGAAAGACAAAAGCAGGAAGACGTTTTACCCTGCCAATTAAGGCATCATTAACATCAACAAGGCCAGACACCTGGACACTGAAATAGGCTTATTCCGTGTCGGAGAGTGCATTCTTGCTAGCAAACATGGAATTATTCAGACCGGAAACCCATGTTCTTTTGGAATGCTGAATTTATTTTTGTTCCAGAGATCCAGAACAGTGAACTCAACCCCTCCCCCCCCCACACACACATTCCCCCAAAATCAACCCACTCCAAGCAAAGGAACCAAAGCTAAAAGTTGATGAGTTAACTGTAGTGTAGCTGCCCTCAATTTTGGTGTGACCAGATACTTTACCAGTGAGTAAACAAATCTGAACTCTTTCTGTTGTTATGAAACCAATCACTTGACTAATTAATTAAAACACATGATAAAGTAACTAAAGTGTGAAAGTAAATACATAATAAAATGACATTACATAATAAGATGCCAAGTGATTAGAATTAAAATAATAAAATAAAAGTTTTTTAAATTAATCTTCTTAATCTTCTTCACAAAATCCATAACTCTAGTGTCAGTATGAACTGGAAAAACTAATACACAGACCACCACTGACAGACAGAGAATCTGTCAGTCAAACTAGAAAACCAGCAAGGAAACCAAACTCATGAGTGCTCAACCATCCCTAACGAACCAGGACCCGAGGAGCCATCACTCCTCTGCGTCCGAGAACTGCCCCTCCACCGTGGCATGGCTGCCGTACTCCCACTTGACCGGGGGCATGTGGTGGACGCTGGGGTTGTAGAGGGACGGCATGCACCCGTTCCTGTCCTCCATGCTCAGCTTCATCATGGCTACCGTCAGGACATCCTCGATGCCTGCACAGGGGGACACAGCACAGGGTCTACACTTCATACAGAGCAGCAGAGTGCCACTAGCAAATACTGCAATGACCAGAGAGTCTCATCAAGAGCACACCGAGGTTCGCCAGGGACAAAATGTTTCATTAAACTGTTGGGGGCATTTACAAGTGGCATTATTTTAAATAGGTTTGATCAACTATAACCTATTAGTAAAGCAAGCAAAGTTAATGCCTATTGCAGCAGAGAGAAGAGTTCTTCCTTGTGGGAATTGGTGGCGGCCATTTTAGGCCAGCGGTGACACTCACCATACGGGCTGCTGTGACTGGCCTCCGAGCTGTCGCTGGCCTGCTCGCGGATCTCCTGCTCCCAGTCCTCGTGGGGCAGAGGGGGCTCTTCGTCCACGCTGGCCTTCCTCTTCCTCCATTTGAAGTAGCTCTTTTTGGGGCCTCTCCTGCTGCCCGGCCGGAGGCGAGACCAGGGCTGGACTTTGGAGGGCTCGGTGGGGTCCCCAGACTTTGACTCGGCTGCTCCCTTCTCGCCTCCACCTGCAAGAGGGGATATATTAAGGGCGCGTTCACACTAGACTGTTTGGTCCGGACCGGAGTTCTTTTTGACCGGTTCGGTGATTTTTGATAGTGTGAACGCAGTCTTGCGGAACCGGGTCCGGACCAGTGGTCGGGGGTACGGTTTGTTAGAACTCTGGTGCGGTTCGAATGCTATCTGTTCCAAAACCAGGAAATTAACTGCCGTTTTTTGTGACATTGCCAATCGATATTGGTGAATAGAAGCTAGTATTTGACATAAAAGGACCCGGGTCCGCAAACAAAAAAGTAATGTGAACAGAGTCCAGCAGGGTCAGGGCAAGGGGGGTACGGTCCAGTTAAACGGACCCAGTGTGAAGGCAACCTATGTCCCCAGCACCATCAGAGCCAATGAGTCAAAGGATGAGTGAGTGTTGGAGTAAATCTGTTCTCAGGTTTAAGAGGAGTCTTTGACCATAGGCTTACCACATAAAATAGATAAAAATGCATTGGAAATGCATTTCCAAATACCATCCTAACTTTCTACCTGGCACGACCGTTTGACACATTTGTAACTCACCATGATGGTACAGGTAATGGTTCTCTTTAGTCTTCTCCCAGTCCTCTTTGTCCCATAGCTCATGTGTTGGGAAATTAAAGTGTTCTACTGTGGACCTCTTCCTCCTCCCATTGGTCCTTGATGGCCGTTGCCTAGGTTGAGTTTGGGCCTGAGATTGATCTGGGGCGATCTTCACAGACAACGCAGACTGGGGTGTCACTTTGGGCAGGCCCACCTCGCCAACACTTTTCTGCCTACCTGGAGGAGAAATGGCCAATGTAAAGTAAGAGAACTGTAGGCCATGGTGTCTAATCTGACGCTAATCAGTCAATGCAAAAAAACTACAAACATGCACGTCATAACAACCAAAGTATAAACAAAGCTGGTATACAGGCTAGGTGTTGGTAAAACAACACATTCTTTAGTTAAACACATCATTAGGCCAATGTTCATGTTCAGAAAATGTACAAGTGCTGAAGCGATATCGTTGAGTAGCCTACACTGCACAGCTTCAAATGTGAAATGAGAGGATTTCTTGGAGAAAATGCAATAGCATGGATTTACAAACAATCTCTCTCATTTAGTGGAACCGTGTGCATCAGAAATGTCTTTCGAAGCGGTTATTTACTATTAATTGACAATTTCACGTTGAAACTTACCCATTTCACAAGTTTAGCCTAAGACCTCCAGAAAGAAACCACTGCTGCGAAAAAAGTGGCTCTCCCTCTCTCCACCCCCACACTCAGCGTCCGTCTAGCACGTGGACACCGTTCTGCTCCCTACCTCAAACGGATAGGCTATTTCATTTTTTAAATGAAAATAACTTCCATCTATAGTGTGGTAGACACTACCGTCATTTTGTTGGCTAATATGATTTCGCACATTTCATGGTTCAGTCATCGTTACAGAATTTGCTTGGGTTTTGTGCTGTGATGTCATAGGTCAATGTATGCTAGTGTAACCTACAGCTCCTGTTTATGTTATTTAAACCACTTCAAAAAAGGAACACTTCACGGCTTGTTCAACATATTTTTTATTTATGCAATGATTTTATTTTCACAAGAAAAAAAAACTTAGCTTAGCAAACTCAACACAAGATAGACTTAACCGGATATTAACAACAGGTGTTGTAGGCTATGACTTAAAACACAAATTCCATGCAGATGACCAATTAACTTGATGACCGCTCATCTGTAGGTTTACTCGGCTTGTGTCTAACTGGGCCTAAGCTAAGCTACTGGTGGTAGCTTCTCCCCGTAGGTTTAAAGGATATTAAATTTGAAAGAAAGGGACGAAAAAAGGTGCAGTGTATGCACTCCGAAGAAAGCTCATCAGTTGGCTCAGGGAGAACAGCATCACATAAAGCAGCAGTCAGACGGACAATACTCCCTTCAACTATACAATAACTCCATGAGATCAAATTATTATTATTATTATATTTATTTTTTTAAATAAAAAAATCTCTAAGTTTGGGAGATTTTGTCCTGATAGGACTGCCTTCCAACACAGTCAAATGTCCTGCTACAAGTTCACTACTGCTAGCCCTGAAAATGATTTTGAAAAACAAAACAAAAATGAACTAATCTGTACAACATTTACATCTCACAAAAAATGTTAAGACACTGAAAGTCTCTATAAAGTCAGTCTACTATACTCTTAATGGTCTACATGAATCCATGTGGAACAGACAGAAGGCAAGGCACAATCACCAGAAGTACATGCAAAGAAATTGCTTTGTGCAAGAAGCAAAACTAGACCTCATGTTTTTGCAGTAATGTCATATCCCTATACAACGGTCAAAAAACAGAATTCTTTACTGGCTTCATTGCTGAAATGCTGGATAATACACTCTGGCTGGGTCCTATTCACCTGGCTGGAGCCTACATTGCTGATAAATTATTATTATGGTTGACAGTCATTGAGCCACTGGCAAAGATACAGAAGTCCTGGTGTATTTGCATCGGTCTATCCATCAGTCTGTGATCCTCCCACATGAGCACATGTCAGGAGTCATGACAGTCCACATAAGTAGATTCAACAGTAATTTGCTGGTGAAAAACAAATTGACCTCATACAAGTGTGTATGTGTGTGTATAGGCCTATACCTGGCAGTACTTATACAAACCACACCATGATTTTGGATTGCTGCAAAATGCTCCCTTCATTATAAGTTACCAAAAGTTAGCAAAAGATGGGCTCGCACTTTGTGATCTCTGGGTCACCGTGACACACACAAACGCCTCAGGAACAACCTCCACCTCAGTTCAAGTAACCTATATAATTTCGGCATTGTGACATTCACATAGTCTGTGCTACTGTACATTCAAGTGTATGACCCACAACTGTCTATGCCATCGTCTGTAGCCTTGGTCAGTAACCCATCATTTATATCCTTTAAACTGATTCTGTAACATACTCTTACCAAGTGCACATTTGTGTGTTTTACCATCCTTTCACCCAAGTATTAGAATAGGCACTTGCCTTGTGCAAGTCTCTTGCATACTCCCTCCACTCAACTTCACTTCCACAGTCTGCTCTTATTTCTCTCATCACATTCGTGGTCCATGTTTATGAGCTCTCAGTTTTCCTTCTCCACAACCACAGGCACTTCACATGAGCCCCGAGCCTCATTAGCACATACTGAACACAACCACAACCTCTCGCTATGGCAACTGGCCCGTCACAGACAACCTGCCTCCCCTCCAGCATTCTGTGCCATCATCAGTAGTACAAGCACTTCTCAAAACGTTGAGATGCTACGGTCTCTTCCACACCTCTGACCACTCTTGCACTGCCTCCCTCTCTTGGGGTACTCTGTGCCGTTAGCTCAAGCACAGGGTGGCCAGAGGGAAGCTGACCACCTGGCACCATGCTTCAGGAATGCCCACACCTCCTCACTCTCAGTGATTTCACCCTCAATGGTTTTGTTGATTTACAGCGATGGCAATGACAGCTTAATCTTCCAAAAAGTGCATGAAAAGGTATTAATATCTTTTAAAGATTCACAAATTGTAACAAAGACATACAAAAAAATCTCTTTTTTTCCCTCCCAACACACATGGGCAAAAAGTTCCAGTTTTCCAGCATGGGTGCAGTTCACAGCACAGACAACAGGGGGTGCTATATGTCCAGTGTAGCATCTCCACTCCTCTTCCCCTCTGGTGGAGTTAGTTCTTGATCTCCAGAATGGAGGGGTTATGGTCCAGGATGGACAGGATGATTTTGTCCATGTATTGCCTGAGGCGGATGTTGATCTCTTCCTGTTCTTTAAGGGCCTCCATCAACTGTGAACAGTAAAAGTGGAATTAACAGAACATTCATTTGACAACACAACAGTGTCTTTAAACCTAATCCCTCTTATAGACAGACCGATAGATAGAAAGATAGATATAAAGCTGATTGACCCTAGGCAGATGGGTCAGGCCCTTGAGTCGTGGATCTGCTCGAGGTTTCTTCTCCTCACCCCTGTTACCCATGGGCCTTCTTCTTCTTTCCTTTTCTCTGATTGTCTAACACGCTGTAAAGCGCCATGAGACATGTGTAATGTTTTGGCGCTGTATAAGTACAATTAAATTGAATTGAAATTGATATAAAGATAGATTTAAAGCTAGAAAGATACACTTTGTATCCCCATTTTAGGATTTTAGGAACCTTGAAATGTACAATATTAAAATGTAAAAGAATGAATCCTAAATGTTCCATTCTAAGTTCTATAGTCCAGTTCTTCAGGAGAAACATCTCTGCAGTCCCCCACCCAATTTATCCATCATCCTTCCCAGTCCATCAGTCCTGTAGCCCTAGTACTTACCTCATCTCGGGAGGCACTGTCTATCTCTGCAGCCAGGGACTGGGCTTTCGTCTGGTGGGCAAACAGGTTCTTGGCCTCGTGGAGACTCAGACTGAGGATCTGGCCATTCAGCTCCTCGTTCTGCTCCCTCAGCTTCTGATTCTCCTGCAGGTGGGGGAGGGGAGAGAACAGTGAGTCTCGCCAGGTGGGCGAAAAGGCCTCGAGGTTTAAACAGCTCTGTTATTACCGAGGCCACGACTTAATGGAGAAAATTAAGACATTCCATCAGCTTGGAGCTCAGACACAGAGTCAGTAAAAAAAAAAGTCTAAGTTAAGTTAAGACATTCATACAGGGTGTGCAGACACAAAAACAGTCCACACGCACACAACACGCTAAACATCCTTCTAGACAAAATGAAGCGGGATTAGAAATTACAGCATGAGGTCAGGGATAGCAAACTTGTGCACACTGTTCAAAGCGTCTACAGACAATTGGCTGGAGTAGTTATTTGTGGTTAATGATGAGGTTAAGGGGGGGTAGGTAGGGGTGGTAGCGGGGCGCGGGACGAGGTTTACCAGGAGACTGGGACGCAGCCTGGCCCCAGCAGACACAAGGTGCTGCAGCTCAGGGGGTAAGTCCTGCGGAGCCGTCCTCTGAGGTACACAAAGCAGAGGCAACACGCACGCCAAGTGAGAGGACAGCCAAGCTTAAGGATCACTCGACACTGGGAGTAAGTGCTATCAGCTTTCAATGGGAGGCATTTTCTTTGACTTCCTCAGCACCATAGCCACTGAATATCTCAGTGAGTTAAGCACTAACACCCAGGGAAGATTCATGAGGCACGCCTACGCATTCTGTTTTGTGTTTGAGAGAGCTGCAGAAGAGGAATGCATAATTAAAGCCACAGAAGGCAGGAATGGATCCGTCCCACACTCGCAAAAATAAAATATATAGATCACTGTTACTCTTCGTGTGGCTCCAGCTTCCTCGTTCTCAGGCTTTTATTTTCACCCGGCTTTGTGTTCATGTTTGCTGCCACTTGCCACAAGTTCTGGTTGCAAGCAGGAAGCGTGTGCTGTGTGGCAGTTTCATATACATAGGTGCCGTTCCTGTAAAATGTGTGGGACGAAAAGCAAGCACTTAAAATCACTTGATAGATGAGTGACCATGAGGAACTGCTCCAGGGATAGAGTGGGTGTGAACTTAAAAGTCAAGGACTTTGACATGTCAGCTTGAAGGCATCAAGTGCCTTTATTTGAATACTGTGGTGATGGATCGCTGGAGCTCATGCTGCTTATCCTCTTATCTGTGTTTCATGTTTACACTGAACTTTCACGCCAGCACCGGGAGGGTGACCGGCCAGTGGGTGGAGGCTGCACCAGCACCACCAAACAGGCAAATGCCACCATAACAACAACAAGAACAACTCCCAAGGTACAACAACAGGGTTTCATTGCAGCAGTTGTAGCATTTGACCTGCAAATGACTTCATGACAATCATTGACAAAGACATTACATAATATAATAGTGCAGCTGCATACATATCTAGTTCAAATAAGAATTCAGAAAAACTAATCAGGTAAAAATAAGCAGACTAATGAGAGCTGAATGAGAAGCTCACCACCAGAATGGTTCATAAATAGGTTAAAGCCAGCCAACAATGTCAGCCCTGTGAAGGTGGGGATGGCTGTAAAATAGGCTGCAATGTAGTGCAGATGGAACAGAGTAAAATATGCAGGGAAGTCCATATCTTTAGACATCTATTTGTTTCACAAGTTTCCAAAGTACAGTCGTTGGAATTCATAGACTACTCTGAGTGTTTGTTTTGTATACCCACAACAGACCTAGCGGCGAGTGAGTGCGTACCTGTTTGAGTCTCTTGACCTCCAGCTCGAGCTCGGTCTCGCGGGTGCGGGGGTTGAAGTCTGGGAAGCTGATTGAGGAGCTGCGTGTGCGGCCCAGCCTCTCGGCCTCCAGCTTGTACAGATGCAGGTTCTCCAGCTCTCGCCGCAGCTCCTCGATCAGCTGAGGAGGGGAGAGAGAGAGAGAGAGAGAGAGAGAGAGAGAGAGAGAGAGAGAGAGAGGAGGAGCAAGCTCAAAACAGAGTAAACATGAGAGGGAGAGAAAAACAAGTAAAACGGAGCAGTAGCCGTGAGGAGCTGTGTGGAGAGGTGCAGTCACAGCTGGATCAAAGTAAAGTGGACGGTTATTTTGTCTGGACGAGGTTAGATGTTTTGTAAACAGCTGGTGGGTGGCTTTTAATCTTGTTGGTGTTTCTGTACGCCACTGTGAGAATAGGTTTGGATCTGTCTGGTCACCTCCTGCATGGCGTCCTTCTCTTTCTGGTACTCGTGCCGGTTCTGTTTCAGCTTATCCATCATCTTCCTGTACAGGTCCATCTCGTCCTTGAGCCGTAAGCTGGTGTCCTCCAGTTTATCAGTCATTCTCTGTTTCTCCTGTGAGCACACAGACATAACATGGCCATACAGTATATATTTAGACTTAGTCTGCTTAAATGGACTCATCCGTCTCCACCATAAAGGGCAGTACAAAGCTTAATACTGAATAAATGCATTAACAACATTTCTGTACACAAAAATGTATGCTGCAGTTGTAGAGTCGAAAGAGTACTGTTTGTTGCCCTGTGCTGACCTCCCTCTGTGGGGTGGTACCACACCCAGGAAACAGAGATGCTGACGACGGGTTGGAATTAGCGCTCACACGCGTTAATCAGGCTAGGGAGTGTAAGCGCTGCTGTCAGCAAATGGGAGATGATGCAGACTGATTGTTGATGCGCGTGCGCACGGGCGCACACACACATCTCAGTGATGACAAATTAACTTTTAACACACCATAGCCCACTGTTGTGACTCAGGTGTTTGTCAAACAAGTGGTATTATGATGATATTTTGGCTACTCTGACATTCCCTTTATACAAGTGACTTGCGCAAACTATTAAGGATTGTATAAAAAAAAAAAACTGTTTTGTTGTTTCTAATCGTCAAATTTTTCCAAGGGTTTCAGTGTATAAAATTGGACTAGCTCAATTTAATTGTGGTAGGAGCAGGATATGGGGATCTATGAATAAATCAGTCTAATTTGTACAGATTTGGTGTATTCTGTATGAAAAAAGGTTGAAGACAGAGCAGTGCACACACCTCATCCAGTTTCTCCGCCTGTGATTTGAGTCGGTTCATGTTCACAGCCATCTCTGTGTTCTCCTCCTCGAGCTGCTGTAGTCTGGGGGAGAGAGACGCAGAAAGAGAGAGACAATAAGAAATGGACAAAGTAACAGAAAAGCTAGCAACCAAATGAACACAACATTGTCCAAATGACGCACATCAATACTCAGAGGTATGGTTGATTTGCCTGCCTGAACAGATTTATGGCATCCACATGTAGTCCTTAACGCTGAGCATCAACGTCACCAAGTAGCCTACTGGGTTTACAAGCCCTAAGGCCCTAAAAGAGTTGTGGTGTGTGTGTCTTACATTCAAGGCTCAGATCAGCATTTCATGACTTCTCTGACTGATCTCTCCTGTTTAGCACCCACGTTGGGTGCACCTGATCATTCATGCTGAGCGGCAAACGCTGCTGAGATTACCAAGCTGCTTTATTTGAATTTATTTACTAGACGTTCCATTTAATGGATTTATGGTTACCTATACATCATACTTAAAATGGTTTCATGATACTGACACCATCAATCTCGTGAGACCTTGTTGCAAGATATATGGAGATTTGAAATGGACAAAGTGCAAGACAAGACATATTTCTAATCATAATTTTTAACACAATGGTAATTATGGGTTATCAGTTTCTTCAGATAAAAAAATCCTGCAATCACAACTGCTTCATTAGTGTTTTCAGTGTTTGACAAAAATGGCACGTCAATTGTGTCTAGTCACAAGCATATCACTATCTAAAGATGGATTATTTATCAGTGAATTATAATTAGAAATAATAATATTGCATTCTTTTAGAAATAATAATATTGCATTCTTTCTGCACGAATTCCCAAACCCATGTCAGCTTGTGCCAGGGGGTAGAGTTGGTTTGTGTGGGAAGCCTTTTCCTGCACTGCAGTGGTGCTGTGTATGTATGTGTGTGTGTGTGTGTGTGTGTGTGTGTGTGTGTGTGTAGGTGTAGATGGGTCAGTACCGGTTGGAGAGGAGCTCGATCTCTGTGTTCTTGTCACGCTCCATCTTGCTGAAGGCCTCGCGGTGCCTCCTAAGCTCCTCCTCCATCAGGCGCTCCGCACGAGCCTCCTGGTCCTTCAGCTGCTCCTCCAGCTCATGCACCCTGACACACGCATACACACGCACGCGCACACACACACACACACACACACACACACACACGCACGCGCACACACACGCACACACACACGCGCACACACACGCACGCACGCACACACGCACACACACACAAAAAAAATTGGTCAGTCAAGGTTGCAAGCTGTGCGCACAGTCACACACACGCGTCATCTAAATGCACATAGATACAGATCAAAACTTTAGGCAAATTAGTAACTCAGAACGGAAACTTTGTTTGTCAACATCCTGGACTGGCATCCTGGATTTCCAGAGAACCATGTAGGTAGCGTGTGGGTCAGCTGCGGAATTGTGCATTTTGTGAGTGGGCGTGGATGTGTCATAATTAGTCTGGTATATTGTGTATCCTACGGCTTTTGAAATAGCAAGTCATTAAAATAGACGGTTCTTCATTTGATTTGATGCCTGCAAAAATATTATATAACCGAGCTGAACAGTCAATATATCTAAATGAAATGTCTTTGAGAGAGAGAAGTCTGTGTCTGTGTCTGTGTGTGTGTCTGTGTCTGTGTAGCATTGTTGTGTGGATGTGTTTGTTTTACCGGTGAACCAGCTGAGTGTTCTCTTGCTTCAGCTTGGACTTGACATCCCCATTCATCAGACTGTCATTCTCCAGCTCTGTGACTTTCTTCTCCAGGTAACTCACCTGCAAGAGGTGACGTCACTTAATTAAGGGGCTCAGCATTCTCCTGTCCTTTACCAACTTTAAAACTGATCAGACACAACTACGTATATCTATAATCCAGTGGACCACTAATTTAATTTGTATGGCTTGTATGTTTGTATATCTAAACCTCAAATAACACATGCAGTAGTATGTTGTTAAATTAGGTTAACACTATTTCACAGCAACATATTATGTGAATAAGATAAAAACACAATTTGTCCAGAATGCTATTACATTGCAGTAATATAGCCAGCTAGTTTGCTCACTCGATTAGACAGTTGGAATGTGGGAGTGGGCGTAAACGCGCTCTACGTCCTGTTTGGGACTGTACCTTCTCAGTGATGTCGATGTCACACGAGTCGATGCTGTCTCTGAACAGGTCTTCCGTGCTGCCGTTACTGCTACTGATGTTGCTGTTGTGGAGGAGTTGCCTAAAGAACAACAAGAACCAGACGGAGAGAGAGAGAGAGAGAGAGAGGTGAGCACACAGTCAGGCGAATGCACCCATTGCAGCAGGACGACTGCACCAAAGTGGCTCGCTCTGAATAGCGGCTCCCTTGCGCACGCACTCACACGGACTGAACGCACAGCGGCGGCCGCAGAACCCTCACCGTCGCTCCTCATGCTCTCGCTAGGCTGGCCAACAGCCACGCTCTCTTATCAAGGTGCATCACGCCTCCCACTCGCAGTGCTGCAGGAGAGCCCAGCAACTTCGGGCTGGAGAGCCCCAGTTTCCCTCTGCGCGACCGCAGTGAGTAGAGTGAGCAGCACCGGAGAGCACAGGAGAGGAGGGGAGCAGAACTGACCCACTGCTCACTGCCTCTGTGCTGCCGCCAGAGCACCACTCCCCACTCCCACCCACGTGCTCACACTCAAGCACACACACACACACACACACAATGTGCCCGGCCGCCAATGTCCCATGACAGTGACACACACGCTGCAGGGGCCTGGTTTTTGTAACTCTTTCACCCCCCCCCCCCCCTCGTCTCTGCTCCCACTCATCCCCCACTCCCTGTCTAAACACAGACGCATGCTTCATCTCTCGCTCGCACACTTTCATCCCTCCATCTCTACCTCTCTCCTCCATCACACTCTCTTCTCTCCATCTCTACCTCTCTCCTTCATCACACTCTCTTCTCTCCATCTCGCTCTCCCTCTCCACCCACCCCTTCTCTTGAATGCGATGACTTCATATGCTGGGCTCCATTATGGAGATTGTTCATAAAATGGCTCGATGGTGTGTGTGTGTGTGCGCAGCGGTTTGCGTGTGTGTGAGTATGTGTGAGGGGCTGGAGGTGTTGAGGGCTGCCTGCCAAACATTTATCAGAACTGGCAGGCCATTTTCATCCTGCCACTGTGATTCACTCACTCTTTTTCTCTCTCTCTCTATCTCACACTCACACTCACACACACACACACACACACACACACACACACACACACACACACATACACTTGCTGGGACAAGGGCAGGTATAGTGGGTCTCTCTCAGTGCTGAGCGGGAGAGTTAGAGATTGCTGACCCAGGCTCAAATCCTCACATCTCTCCAGAGTGTCTTCATATGCTGAAATATATTTAACACTCCCCGATATACCGGTGCACAGGATGCAAGTTACACAGACTATCATACCCTGGTATCCCCATGTTTTCAGGGATACACATTACTCCCATTAACTTACATTTCATATATGGAATATGTTGATACAGCGTCTAGATGATGAAAAAAATTAGCTCACAGCCCCTTAAATAAGACAGTGTAATTGATGAATATACTAGATGGCAATTGTTGCACTTGATTGCACGGCAATGTCTCATGTCCTGTCCTCCTAAATCTTTCTCCATTCATCTTATCTCTCCCCCTCTCTTATCCTCACCCTCTCCTCCTCTCCTCTCCCCTCCCCTTCATCTAATCACATTACTAATCACATTAGACACACACATTCAAGCCATGTACACTGATTTGAGATTGATTGACCGGTCACCCAAACAACCACGCCACCAACCCTGTCTGCAGTCAGTCACTCACTGAGGTAACAGAGGTAACTCACCTGCCAATCGCAGTGCTGGACATCTTCCTGGGGCTGAAAAAAACAAGAGACACAAGAGGTGGTTTAATGGCAACTCGCTTCATTAGCAAACTCAGCAAGATACTCACAGATACTTAGAGTTTCACTTACAGCTGGGGAGACTTAATGACTATTTGACTTGGAGGAGGATAGCAGGGAAGAA
This sequence comes from Alosa pseudoharengus, assembly GCF_046254945.1. NCBI lineage: Eukaryota > Metazoa > Chordata > Actinopteri > Clupeiformes > Clupeidae > Alosa > Alosa pseudoharengus. The sequence goes on from NW_027468564.1 coordinate 55,609,987, forward strand.
GCAGAAGATATGGCGGGCGGATTTGAAGGGTATGTGAATGTTGATGAAAGCTTTCTACCCTCAGGGATGCCAGGCCCTTTCTGTAAGCTCAGCATTTCTGTTCTTACGAGACCAAATTCTTTTTCCAATCGCCCAGCGCCTTTGGGTCCGCTCCCACCACTTATTGTTTTTGTGTGTATGCGTGTGGACCCTGGGAAAGCTAGAACATTCCAGGATAGAAACAAACTCTCACACACTTACACACACACACACTTGTGATACACAGCGCGCATGTTAATATGCAAGATTTTATAGATAGATACTGACTGCATGTGCGCATGCATTGAATACATGTGTGTCTGTGTGCAACTGTACAGCAGGTCTGCTTGTGGGTGTATAATAAACTCCAGAGCAGATTAAGTGATTTGGATGTATATGTGGATGTATATCTCTTACACTCTCTCTCTCTCTCTCTCTCTCTCGCTCTCTCTCTTTCTGTTTGTATGCAAGTGTGTGTGTATGCATGCACTAGTCCTCTTCTAACAGGCTACATGTAGTCTTTCTCCTGCTTGCTGACTAAGTCACATTTCCCATTAAAACATCGTCCTCTCCACGACCCACTCTCCCTCTGCTGTGAATTTCAATTCACACTTCTCTCGTCTTCTCCATGCTGTTTTTTCCCCCCTCTCCTTTGTTCCACCTGAGCGCAGACCTGAGAGGCAGAGTCCCATGTTCAGAGCAGAAAGGGCAAGCGAGGCCCCCTCTCTGGGAGAGAGAGTGGAGAAGTGTTCAGTCAGCAAGAGACCCTCTATTTTAGACTTACCGGCGCTGCGGCATCCTCTCTAACAGACTCTCCTGCCTAAAGACACCACTGCGAATCACGTGTATGTGTGTGTGTATAGGTGTGTGTGTGTGTGCGCGCATATGCATGCATGGGCATGTGTGTGTGTGTTCACATGAATGATAATTTGGGTGATGTGCAACTCTGAGTTGGTCAGTGAGACATTTCTCTAAACAGGACCATAGGACATAGGACATAGGACTCAGGACATAGGACTCAGGACATAGGACATGTGTCCAAAAATACCCAGCCTGCGTTGCTGGAGGGTGCTGAGGTAGACGAGGGTGAGGTAAGAGGCACACGCAGAGGTGAGCGCGAGAGTTAATTTTAGATTTTACATAATACTGGAGCATTAGCGTGGAGGAGAGACAGGTGGAGCTAGCGTGGAGGAGAGACGGGTGGAGCGCTCCGCTGACTACATCCCACAGCGCAGGAGCACAAGGAGTGAGAGTCCAAGTGCAGGGAGCCACTGTTGCCTTCAACCCACATAGACTCACTGAGCAACTCTAACTGCCAATACCTAACTCTAACACTGCCAATATCTAACTCTAACTGCCAATACCTAACCAGACAAACCTTAGTTTGGCCATACAGGGTAAGGACAGCATCTTTTGGGGATAGCACCTTTTGTGGGTATGTGTATTGCCATTTTCAAACATAAAAACAAATCTAAACCAGTACATCACTTTGCTTGTGTAAAGAATTTGCACATTTGTTAGGGCTACTTGGAGTCCTCACTCATGTCTTGCAAATGTTGCATTTTCAACTTAAGAGCTTCACTGAGGAACTGCGGCGTTCATTTCTCACTCTCTCTGGATTTCTCCCCTGATATTTCGCCTTCACTTCCTTATTGGAGGGTTAGCTTTGCAGCAATACTGCTACCATGGCAACCACTTTACTTAAATGGAATACATCCTGTTTCATCTTATACCCCATAAGGATGGAGGAGGCTGGTGTAACCCTGAGTAAGAATCTGAGTAAGAATCTGTACAGCACTGGTATGAGAGAGTGTGAGAGTGTGTGTGTGTGTGTGTGTGTGTGTATAATATATTAGAAAATATTCATAGCAGCAGTCATCAGCTTCATGTGATGAAGCCTGAAGGTCCCTGTCCCTTGTATCCTATGACCTCTGACCCTGCCGCGTTACCTGTTGGCCTTGAGGTTCTTGAGGCGGGCCTCCAGGTCGTTGAGCAGGTTGACCTTCTTGCAGCACTGAGAGCAGAAGACGTCCATCTGTTCACTGCTGTACGGTGGCCGTGCCCGCCGAGGAGTCTGGCCCGCACTGCAGAAGAGACACAGCAGACAGATGTGGTTAGCTACACAAACACATCCCACAACACCCCCTACACACACACACACATAAAATGATGTTGGAAGTTGGACTCATAAATCTTAAGTTTTATGGGCAGATATTTTATGCAAATGAATAGCAGAGAACGGAAACTTTGGATTTGTCTACACACACCTACTTCTCCACACCTGAGCAAACACGGAGCCACAGACACATGCACTCAACACCCAGGGCATATCAAACCTCTAAAGCAGGGCTTCCCAACCTTTTTTGCCAGGTGACCCTATTTTGATGTCAAAATGTTGGCGACCCCAATCATTCACGTGTAGCAAGAGAGAGCGCAACTCATCTCTGCTGTAACATCCAGACGAGAGCGCTACTTTGATTTCCCCCAAATGTCCTTGCACGTCTGGTTGTTTAGCTACTTTGCTTTGAACATTGATCAAGCATAATTCCATCAATTAAAACATCTCATGCATGGCTAAGGTTATTTTTACTTAGCAAGATTGTAATGAATGACCTGTTACTTAACTTGGATGTCATGGGGTTTTTAATATATATTTTTTTTTTAGTTTATGTATAATTTTATGTAATTAACTGGTCAATTCTAAGATATCTCAGCCGACCCCATTTGGATTTCAGGCGACACCGCATGTGGTCCCGACCCCAAGGTTGGGAAACGGTGCTCTAAAGCATCATAGTGGACAGAGTGTGGAGGGCAGCTGAGAGATGCAGTGTTGGGTGGCGGGGGAATGCTGTGTGTTGATCTGGCCCTCCTCCATAGAGCACAGATCCCTACGGTGATCCTTGCAGTGCCAGTCAGCCCTGACTGAACGAGAGGCCACTCATGTCTCCACATAATTTTAAATCTAAACATATTTTTTGTCTTCTCCACAAAATCTCAACCTGACTTTTTGTAAGAGTATTAATATTAGTGTGAAGTAATCTAAGTTAAGCCTTCAAGTACTGTATACACACCAGTGCCAACTCATTAAACTATTCTGAACCTTTACCAAAGGCATATAGTTTAATCTGGAATGTCCCCTACACAGTTCATCTCTCTCTCTCTCTCTCTCTCTCTCTCTCTCTCTCTCTCTCTCTCTCTCTCTCTCTCTCTCTCTCTCTCTCTCTCTCTCTCTCTCTCTCTCTCTCTCTCTCTCTCTCTCTCTCTCTCTCTCTCTCTCTCTCTCTCTCTCAAACAGTTCACCTTCAGAACAAAAGACAGCTCGAGGCCATCAGTCCCATCAGAGGCTCCTAAGCCTCACACACACAGACTCATCTAAAACAAAATGCCGCAGTAATGAGTTTGGGATCAATCGGACCGTTTCTTTTTCGGAGTAAATCCTCCCGCTAACGGGCTGTGGGGGAATGCTAATCAAGCTAGCGGGGGGTCAAGTCTCCACACCCACCGGTCAGGAGTCACAAGTAATGAGCTCTGACCTCAGAGACAGGGGCTCCCAGAGTCAACGAACGAGCGCGCACACACACACACACACACGGATTTAGTAAGGATTAAGGTTGTTACCACTCTGAACAAGATGAACAAATAGACTAGACACTCTGAAGCAAAATGCAGGTCAAGACAACAACGTTTCCAGGCTTTTAACATCTTATTCTCAGTTTAAACTCTCCCTCTCCCAAAACTCACTGGGTTCACTAAACACACTAATTAAACAACTTTAATATAGTCAGATCCTTATGTGTACAGTGTTACTGATGTGACTGCTGATCGCAGTAGCAGGATGAATTCTGATAGTGTATAGGAAATCATGGAATAATGCGGAGACAGGTAAAATGACCAAAACAATTGTGTCACTGACCAACTACTTATTGACCTGACTGCATGCTTCCTACGTGAATGATGAGGCAGAGGTTCTGACCTAGAGGGCACAGACGAGCCCAGGTCTGAGTGGCCGTTGGTGCGGGTCTCGTCGTCAGGGCTGCTGGGCGCATACTCCACATCATCACCCACACCGTAGTCCTCAAACTGCTCCTCGTTCAGGGACGCCGAGGAGATCGTGGAGAGGTCAGAGGTCACGAAGGGGTTCATCTGGCCACGCCTACAATCAGACAGGAAGATCAGTGTCAGGAAGTCCTGGAGATTCACATGTACAAGCACACCAGTGGTGCACACTACAGTGTCCTTACGATCATTATAATCATGCAGGCTTTCAGAAAGACCTCACACACTATCAAACCACATTTGTGTGTCTAATGCTGAAGTGTAAATGCTCTTGAGGGTTATAAAGTGAAGATTTTCATTAGCTACATTTCTGTCATCTATAGTGGAAATTCTCAATCCAACTGCAACCCCCCATGATCACTGCACTGCACTCTCTAAATGAACCTCCTCCAGTCCAGCTGATCTTAATCAGTGCCATTCTAACGCTTTTGATTAGCACAGGTGTGCTCATGTTATCAGAGAGAGCTCTGAGTTCAGATGATTACACAGAGCAGACACACACAGTTGTGCTCAGGTATGGTTTTAGTCAAGTTTCATAATACAGATAATTATTTACATATCTATACCACTCCTCTAATGCGCCATGTTACATAAGCATGTGGGTTGAGTATTTGATGTATTTATGGGTGTCATCAGGTCCCTTGCTACAGGTGTGCAAAATCAAGCACCTAGTTTATGAACACAGACTGCATTGTGCTTGATTTTATACACCTGTGGAAAGGGACCTGATGAAACCCATGAATAGATGAGTGTTAAGTATTTTATGTATAGATAAATGTTAAGTGTTTTATGTCGGTGTACATTATGTATATACTGTATGCGTGTTGAGTGTGGCGACTGACTTCTCTTCAGGGAAGAAGAGGCCCAGGCCCTCAGTGGACCGTCCACCCTCTGAGCTCTCGGAGCCGGGGACGCTCTCCACAGCACTGTCCCTGTCCGACTCACGCGCCTCACAGCCTTCGGCCTCCTCTTCCTCAAACAGCGTGTTGTCCACATCCGTCATGCTTATCGATTGGCCAAATCCCTCCTCCACGTACTGTCACAGGAAGAGAGAGAGAGAGAGAGAAATTAGGGAACTGTACCACACATGCAGCAAATGCAAATCAGATTTTATGGTTTTGGTAACATGCGGTATAACAGGAAACACACACACACAGGCGCACACGCACACAGAGCGTCTGCTGCAACTATTAGCTACTGTAGCCTCCACTACACTATGGAACTGGCTACACCAGACGTGGTAGTGGCACGTACGTTCGAAACAATTAGACCAGTCTTCTAAAACTATTTCTACCCTACGTGAACAGAACACTTCAGTTGCGGACCTGCAGTAGCCTCCCTGTGAAGCCAAACATACTGCATAAGGTCTGCAACTATCGCAGTAGGCGTACACAAAACTCTGTCTTTAAGTTTTAAACTCATGAATAATGCCAAAAATCACTTCTGATCAAACACTAAAACAATCCTTCCCTCCAGGTCATCACATGAGACACAAGTTATTCCCTGTGCAGCCAGAGGCCATTAGAGAGATGATCCCACTGGTGAATGGACAACACATCAATACCAGATTAGAGCGCCCAGTCGGCGTGGGAACGTCTCAAGAGGCCAGAGTGGTAGTGTTGAGGGTCAAAGGTCACAGTAGGACAATCCCACTGGAGCGGAATGCTGCCTGCCTGCCTGCCGACCTCAGCAGGACCGCGCCAGCAGTCATGGGGCATGTGACCTCACCAGGGCACGACTTACGGGGGCGCGAGAGGAACAAAAGAACAAACGAGCCCCGGAGTCTAACGACCTGACAGCTAAGACAGGCGTCGAGCTGGGGACAGCTGACACCGTGACATCCCATCACCATCTAAACAAACAAACAAACACACACACACACACACACACACACACCATCTAAACACACACACACACACCCAATCACTATCTAAACAAACACACACACACACACCATCTCCATCTAAACAAACACACACGCACACACACCATCTCCATCTAAACAAACACACACACACACACTGCATCATGAACTCTCATAGTGGCAAAGACAAAGTAACACAGGGGTTTCCAACCTTTTTTGGTAGGTGACTATTTTGAGGTCACAAAACATTGGCGACCCCAATCATTCACATATTGCGAGAGAGAGCCTGAGCGCAACTCATCTCTGCTGCAACATCCAGACCAAAGCAGTAGTTTGATTCTCCCCAAATACAACATCACAGAAGGGACGTATATGCAGTCCATACAGTATGCACACGTGCACTATGTCTCTCTACACTAACAGTATGCACACGTGCACTATGTCTCTACATTAACAGTATGCACACGTGCACTATGTCTCTACACTAACAGTATGCACACGTGCACTATGTCTCTACACTAACAGTATGCACACGTGCACTATGTCTCTGTACACTAACAGTATGCACACGTGCACTATGTCTCTACATTAACAGTATGCACACGTGCACTATGTCTCTACATTAACAGTATGCACACGTGCACTATGTCTCTACACTAACAGTATGCACACGTGCACTATGTCTCTACACTAACAGTATGCACACGTGCACTATGTCTCTCTACACTAACAGTATGCAAACGTGCACTATGTCTCTACACTAACAGTATGCACACGAGCACTGTCTCTCTACACTAACAGTATGCAAACGTGCACTATGTCTCTACACTAACAGTATGCACACGAGCACTGTCTCTCTACACTAACAGTATGCAAACGTGCACTATGTCTCTACACTAACAGTATGCACACGAGCACTGTCTCTCTACACTAACAGTATGCACATGTGCACTATGTCTCTCTACACTAATAGTATGCTGGAGCCATTATTTCCCAGAGATCATTGCTGAGCTCTAATGAAGAAATGAGTCACTATTCTCTGCCATGCCTCCTAGCCCCCAGGGAGGATTTGCCCATTTGTGTGGTTCACCAGACTGGTTCTGCCGCTAACGGTCTGACGGGGAGCGGAGGGTGAGGGAGCAGGCAAGGGCCGTGCCCAGTCAGCTGAGCTAAGCTGTTCTGGACTGGGCGAGCCTGTCTGACCACTCCAGGAAACAGCCTGGGAAGCAGAGGGAGTCCGTACTTAAGGATTAGAGGCTCTTGGAGAGGGAGAGAAAGAGTGAGGGAGAGTAGAATAAAGAGAGAGAGAGAGAGAGACGGAGAGAGTGAGGTCTGTGGTGAAGGAGTGTTTAGTATTCCACTGAGACCGTCAAAGGAGGACAAAAAGCCACTCAGTGTGTGGTCAGGCAAGCAGCCCACTGAGTGGTCGAACATGCCTCAAAAACACAGCGAGAGAGAGATAGAGATAGAGAGAGAGAAAAATGCTCATATTTTGAAATATGTTTCCAAATAACCTATGATTAAAGCAATTAAGAAAAACACCAGAGCAATCATAAAACAGACGATAAGAAGCCCCCAATCAGCTGCCAGTCTGTGTGGTGCCGCTAAGTGCAGAATGTGGAGCCGCAGCTCCTTCACCCACGCAAGGCAAGCAGGTGTAGCCAGACAGAGGCTCATCATCATCATCATCATCTTGTACCCATCCCCACTTCTTCAACACACCTTTCCACCTCTCCCGCTTGGAACACCTTCGTCCAAAGTGTAACAGTAGCCAGCTGGTACGACATGTATATTAGGTAAACCTCCATCCCGACGCCTTATGAAAACATGTTAGTAAGAAATGCTAGCCCCCATGGGTCTTTGCTCCCTAGCTAGCTCGCTCCCCTGCCAATCCGAGGTGATCGAAGTTGCAGGTTCAAGTCCGTGCAGGTGCAGGGCTGAACCGGACGGTCAGTCAAACACCATGCAGTTACGCAATCACTTCCCATGGCTGAGGCTGCCATTGTGAGTGTGGCCACACAACTCTGTTGCCAGACAAAGGCGCAGGTGGAATGTAATCCAGTTCAGCTCAGGTGTGCTTTGTCACTGAAACTCTGGGTAATTTTAGCCACTGATTTCCACCCAGCAGGGCCTTGGCCGGCCAGCATTAGCTCAGGGCTTAAGGTCTCCATTACACAAGACATGGATGAAGTGAAGTGAGGTAAGGCTTGCACTTTGGTCCTACACAGGATTGTTGGCGTTACAGCCGCCTATGTAGTCCAGTTAAACAATAATGTGTGAGAAGCAGTGATGTATGTGGGAATATTCCACAGATGCTGATGCTGTTGGAATGGACAAGGACCTGTCATATTCACAAAGTACCAGCAGCCTCAGGTTTATGATGACTGTCAATTAACAGTTGCTCAATTGAACCCCGTATTGAGCAATCTTACAGTACACTACGCAGCCATAAACTCATTAGACAGCTTGTCTGCTAGTTGTTAGCGCTACAATAAAAACAAAAACATCATAAACGATACATCCTTGGAATAACAATGAAACTTGGTTGAGTGATTTGCTGTCATTAGGTTTCTGCAGAACTCAACACATTGCAATGTGGATCAGGAAATGACAGGCACAGGCCCAGGTGCTGGCATGCTCAAAGATAAGGCTGTACTGGACGCACTTTCGTGGCCGAGAGGCGACCGAGGCGTATATATCCTCTGGCGCTGGGCCATTTCCCCCCGGGCTTTACTGAGGCAGCCTGGACTGGACAATCATGAATGGGAGCGATGGCCAGGAAAGGCCTCAACCTAACGAGAGCCTCACTCAAGAGCTGATTAGCAAGAGCTCCGACAGCGTGGCTGCACTGGGTGCCTCTTACCCCGCACCCAATACATACACACACACACACACACACACACTCACTCTCTCCCTCATTCACACAAACATTAACTCTCTCATTTATGCACACACGCACAGAGTGAGGTTTTAGAAGTATTTATAGGCCAGATTGCATGAATGAATAGGCCCTCATTAAGAATATGAATTACAGGCTGCCTTTAAATGGTCAGACAGACAGATTGACAGCAGCAGCTAAAATGACTAACTCAGCAAAATACATACTCCACAGACGTGTACACACACACACACACACACACACACACAGAGCAGAACAATACAGAGTGCAAGAGCATTTGTGCTGATGCCCTCAAGGGTGCTGGAGATTAGGGCTCAGCTTGGGCGAGTTAGGGTCTGAATGAAAACATTCACTGATTTGGTGAGAGAGGGGGAGAGAGAAGGGCTTAACACACCTTTATTATTAAAACCATATCAGGTGTTTAAATACTACAAAATGAAAACATTGATAAATGTTACAGCCTCAAATAAAACTATACAAAGAGCTCACATAGAGAGAGCGAGAGAAAATTAAAGAGAAAGAGAGAGTGAAAGAGGGGGAGAGAGAGAGAGAGAGACCTGACTTCTGTGTCTTGGATCGGATTCAACTGGTGTCTGGCTGGTGCTCCTGAGCTGCACGACTCCAGGACCAGCAGCAGCAGCAGCGGTGGTTGGGAGAGGCCGTGGCAGCCCATACCTGACTTTCCCTCCAGCGCTCTGCACAAACAGTGCTGCTGAATGGAGCTCTTAGCAGGGCCTGCCCCTCAGGGGCCAGCAGGTGGATCAAAGCATAAGAACCCCTCCAACATGAATGGGCATTACTGTAGGTGGAAATACGGCCCGGTGTAATGGGAAACGTCGCTTGGATGTGTTGGACTGAAGAGCTACACAATGCAGGCTTTATATAGACACGGTGCTGGTGTGGGAGCTCTCTCAGCAAACTCATGAAAAATGTCCTGGGGATGCCCATATTTAGGTAGGCAATAATTCACTGTAAATGGAGTCTTTAACATCCTCTGCTGTAGTGTGCTTTGCGGTCTGCCCTTGAACCGGAGAGGAGGGACCCAGGAGCCCTGTCCTAGTTCCTGAAAACTACATTACCCAGACTTCATTATCTCAATCCAGAGGCACAGTGTGTGCCCAGCCAATGACACCGAATACGGTGATAAGGCCAGAGCGCAAAGTTCAGCCAGCGGCAGCAGCAGGACTGAAAAAAAAAACACCTTTGAAAACCCTTCTGTTTCAAACTCCCTGGCTTCGCTCACCGTCACCCACAATGCACCTCTCTGCCCGCTCCACCATCCCCGTTCAGTCATCCATCAGTCTGCGGGGAGCATGGCATCTTTATGGGGCTTATCATCGGCAGGCTACTGCAACGGGCAGCTGAGCTCTCACAACCTCCAGTTATTGATGGGCCCACTTACAGGCACACACACACAGAGCATCAGTGATGGTGATGGAACATCATCTGCCCTATGGGAGATGGAACAATTCCACATGGAGAACTCGGAACAAAACAGCCTAGATTGGGCGCCTAGGTGATGCGCGTCACAAGAACACATAGGACAGCGGATCGCTCATGTATGGGGAGTACGTTTACAGACATCTACACTCTAAAAACAAATGTGTTGGAAACAACACAAACTGTGTTGTCCATATCTGGACATCGAAATGTGTTAAAAACAACGTTAAGTTGTTGAGTAGAAATCCAATAGGCGCCACACACACACACACACACACACACACACAAACACAAACACAGACACAGATACACACACATATTTTCCATAACCTCTGGTCTGTTTATTCTCTCTGGTCAGGCATGGGCTGTCTGAACTTGGTGCCTTAGCTCAGGGAGAGCCAAACAGTGGAGTGCACTAGTAGAGGGTGTGGATGGCACCCTGGCCTGACAGTAGGGGGGCTTCTCTACTCTTTCCTCTCCTCTTTCTCTCTGTTTCTCTCCTCTTTCTCTCTGTTTCTCTCCTCTCTCCTCTCTTATCTTTGTCTGTTCCACTCAGAGACACGGGAGCTAATGAGGCCTGTGCTGTGGTGCAAACGCTACAGAGAGGAACCGAGAGGAACAGTGAGGAACCGCAAGGCCGGCTTGGCTTATTACAGCCCAGACAGTAGAGTGCTCAGTTGATGTCGTGGCGGCTTCACTTCTCTTTAGAGGAACAGGGGGCCCGTGGGTGCTGGGCCGGGCTTATTAGTGGCGTAGATGCAACTGTCTGGGTTTCTCTCGCCCCTTTCTCTCCTTCACGCTCTTTCTGTTACTGAGGAGGATGAGGAGGAGGATGAGGAGGAGGAAGAAGAACTCGGCACAGTCCTCTAGCAGAACTGATCGCGGCCATGTATTATTCAAAGGCAGAGAGCAACTGAGTGAGAGGGGGAGAGAGAGGAGAGTGGAGAGGAGAGGAAAGGAGTGCTCTTCAGGGTGTTTAGAAGAAGAAAAACAGCGAAACCAAAAATGAAGGCTGTCCTCTGGCCTCAACAAAGAAAGAGTTTTGTGTCCCAGACTCGCTGAAAGCTGAGTACACAAAGAGAGAAAGAGAGTAAGAGAGGGAGGGAGAGAGAGATAGAGGGAGAGAGAGAGAGAGATTGAGAGGGAGGGAGGGAGGGAGAGAGAGAGAGAGAGAGAGAGAGAGAGGGAGGGAGGGAGAAACTTTTATGAACACAGAAACGCCTGCAGGTGCTTCTGCAGAAGCTGTGACAAGCAGACAGGGCAACGAGCCAAGCAAATGCTGTTTGAGCATGGCGGTGTGGGAGGAAGACTCTCGGCTCGTGGCGGTGTGGGAGGAAGACTCTCAGCTCAGGCTTCCTCGGCGGATCCCTGCGCACCACCCGTCTGTCTCCTCTCATAGCTGGAGGTTAGCATGGCGGACGGAAGCGGAGACAAGTTCAGACAGAGGCACACAAAGAGCATCACTGCAGTGAGATGCCAGAGATGCTGCAGACAATCCCTTGTACCCGGGAGCCCAGCTAGACGACAGGAACACACAAAGACCACGAAGAGATGCTGTAATGGTGATAGAAACACACCAAGACCACGGAGAGATGCTGTTATGACCGACATCTCAGGGCCAGACTGCTCAGGAGTACCACTAGCTTACAAGCAATTTATGGCTCTGGTCACTTATTATGCAGGATGTACAGGAGCACTGAGGAGTAAGGCCTTACAGCGATGGAGGACAAATCAGTGTGTGTGTGGTGATGGTTGGGGTGTGTAGTTTAGTGGATGTAAATTTGGTGAAGTGGTGTCAAATTCAATAGGAAAGACGATTCAGTGATGGGGTGAACCAGAGTGAACAAATTCATTATTATAGAATATTTCCTCTTATTAAAACTCAGTCTTGCCATGGCCATCTTGCTCCACCCTGTAGGGGCTGTTATCTCCACTGCTCCTCACTCTGCACAGGGCTGCTCTGGGAAAGTAGCCCATCTGTCTGGGGAACACACACACCCTTGCACCCACTCACCTCCTCTCACTCCTGGCAAGGACAAAAGAATACGGGTGCGGACGGACACCCATGTTTCTCAGAACTGTAGTCAAATGATATTTATGCAAAGCTATGCAAACATGTGTGTGCTGTGTCCAGCAGGACGGCCTGCTGGAATGGTTCTCCTCCGGGGAGTGGGAGGATCGGAGAACACCTTGAAGTTACTGCAGCAGAGTGGCCGTGACAACCATCTGCCCCCCCCCCCCCCCCCTCGAGAGCATGAATATGCTAATTCACTTCACAACTTTCTCCTTTATCAGCACACAGAAATCAGCTTCATTTTTGCATTACAGACACACTAGTGTTATCCACCTCTGGAGTACATTTGTATTATTTACCGGGGGGGGGGGGGGGGGGGATGTGCATCAAATGGTTGTGTGTGTGTGTGTGTGTGTGTGTGTGTGTGTGTGTGTGTGTTAAAGTTATTTTTATATACTGATATCAGCAGCTCTGTTTGGGTATGCATACTCTTTTTGAACCAATGGAACAGAAAACATTTCCTGTGTGGCTTCTGATGAAAATAGGCAGATGAAAATAAACAAGCCCGCGTTACAGATAACCACTAACACATTCAGGTTGAGTGTATGTGACTAGGTTTTCAAAAACCCCCTCTTCTTTGGGAACTTTCCAGAATGTGCGAGAGAACCTTGATGGGAGCGCATCAGAGCATGGTGGGTGATCACCTCGGGAGGAGCAGCGGCAGGCGCCCACATCCATGCTCTCTCCCCAGCAGCGCCTTCCTCTTATCTGGGTTCTCGCTCACTCGGGGGAAGAGACAGAAACGACTCTGTAATTATTTAGCATCTCCCTGCTCTGTAGTCAATTATGCAGATGTGGCTTATTGGAGAGGAGGAGAGGACAGGAGGGGAGAGGAGGCATTGATTGGGGAAGAATCAAGGGAAGGGGCTTTCATTCTTAGGGCGTCAGCACAACTCATGAAAGTAGGGCACAGAGCATGTAAGGCTAATTTTGATGCGGCGTGTTCTTGTGTGTGTGTGTGTGTGTCGGTGTATGTCTGTGCTGAGCTAAAGGTGACATATTAGAATTCATCTCATTTCTCAATGCACAAGTTAAAGGTGTGGTCTACTCATCCACTAGTCCTTCCGGCCAAACACTGAGCTAACCCAGTCTCAACCCCTCCTCACCCACACACCCTTCCCTGTCAACACACAGCTCATCCCATCACCTCAGAGCACAGGCACGGTGTGTCACACACATAACAACAACAACAAATAAAAGAATAACACGCCGGTACAGCATTGCAGCAACAGTATTTTCCTGCCAACCACAGATCTAGTACAACATAGAACCGTGCCTAGTAAGAGTAGTATTCTGAAGTCAGAGGCCATAGCTACTGTATGCCAGCAATAAAAAGTCCCTGGTTACATAGTGTCATCTCACAAACCCTCACCGTCTTTCCACCAAAACCCTCACCATTTTTTTGTCATCCCCACAGAATGCCTTTTATCTTTATGATTCCCCCTTGTTGCCCAGGCTAATGGAGATGCACTTTCCGTCACCACCCACCCACACACACACACACACACACACACACACACACACACACACACTCACACTCACAATGTAAGCAAACACATGAACCGAGCGCCACGCATGGAAACCAAATGAATCAGACAACAGAAGGATGTGACACTTGTCAAAACGAGAGCGAAACCTTCTCCCAGAGCATGAGGCGCCGAGCCTCGCCCTCAGAGCAGGCCAGAACACAACAGTGCACTGCCCACACACAGCCTCCTGTTTCCAGCCTCCGCGGCCCCAGTGGGCCAGGTAGCCGTAGATTATGTTACTGGGCGTTCCTGGACACACAATCCTCTCTGTGGTGACGGGCAGCTCATGAGGTACACAGGAAACCAGGAAACCAGCCAATCTGCAGTGTTTTAGTGGCACACAAAGCAGCCAGGGAGACATTGTGCACACACACACACACACACACACACACACACACACGCACAAAGAGAGCCTCAGGAGAGAGTGTAGGAGAGAGCTCTTTCCTCGGTAACCACACACCTGGAAATGGGATCTCTTTCCAAGAAACAATACACAGGCTACTGGAAATTCCTGTTGGTACTCATAACTGTAATCCGTAAACCGGAACTAATTTTTGGCTGTAAAAGTTGTCATTTTTTCTTTTACCCTAAAATGTGAATGTCTGATCCCCTTCAGACTAATTAAAGTGGTTCTAAAAAGAAATTAGTTAAACATACATGTTCCCCTGAAAATGTTGAGTGTTTCCATCTACTTGTAAATGAGACTAAGAGGATAGCGTCATAGTGTGACCTCTTAAATGAACCAATAGACCGCATTTAAAGAGCAGGGTCATAGTGTGACCACTTAAATGAACCAATGGACCGCATTTAAAGAGCAGGCCCAGCTTTATGGTTTCAAACAGTCAAAGGAAGATTCTCAAATCACACAGCAGTAAATTTAAGCAACCAGTGTTGTCAAGACTTGGCCTCACTAAAAGCATCAGCATGGGTGATAACAGTGTGTGTGTGTGAGAGAGAGAAAGTGTGTGTCTGCATGTGTGTGTGTGTGTGTGTGTGTGTGTGTGTGTGTGTGTGTGTGTGTGTGTCAACACACATGACAAAAATCAATCGGCAGCCGTCAAAGCCCTGGGCTCAGCACAGTCTACAAGTGTGAAACTTCGGCAGGCAATTAACCTCAGCTGTCTTAATTTTCTGTCTATTTCAGGAACATCCCTCTTCCATTACAGCACAGATGACAAGAAACAGGGCCTTTTAATGGAGTGTGTGTGTGTGTGTGGTAGGGGGTTTCCTTGTGAGGCTGCCAGTCAGGGCAGGTTTGAAACAGATGACACTCCACAGACAGTAGAAGGGGACAGGTGGGGCAAACATTGATACTGACAGATAACAGCAGCAGGAATAACACACACACACACACACACATGCATCAAATGACAACTGACACCAAAGCAAAGAAAGTGTGGAGGACATCTGTGGCACTAATGTTTATCCCGTATTAAGGGATTCTTTATATGAAACATAAGGCCAAAGAAGAACAGAGAGAGAGAGAGAGAGAGAGAGAGAAAGAGTGATTGAGGGAGGAGGAGAGAAACAGCCCATCAGACAGGCCGTCACTGAGGTGTCAGGAGGCAGCAGAGCTCTGTGAGAACCATTCCAGGCAGAGTGCACCCGAGCCCACCGTCCCTCAGGAGCAACATGCCTGCTGACCACCCACACTCACACTGGACAACACAAGCTTCTGCAGTGTCAAGCACAGGTTCATATGGGAAATGACATATTATAAGACAACATATGGTTACATACAACATTACACTACAATGCATAGCCACAGTCTTCTTCACGTGGCACAGATCTAAAAATAAAATGCTTCTAGCACCAGACAGAGAAATGGTAGTCAGCTGTGTAAGGATGTTGTCTGAGGTGGATTACCGCTATTCATCCCAGACTAAGAGAATAATCTCACTTGTGTCACTCAGGTGGAAAACACCTGCCTTTGAGAAACAAGATCACTTCCTTCGCAATTCAGGAACACAATGGGCTTTGTTCCAAAAAAGATTTGTGTTTGAAAGTGCACACCCCCACTCTTTACACACTACGCTAGAGCCTCTTATGTTCATTAATTCCTGTTTACCTGTGATAAATTCTTATGGTTGCACGCAATCATGAGCTAAGTCAAGGGCTCAACATCAAGTCAATCAATGACTACATGGAGATGTCAGTAAAAACACCAAGCCCGTCCTTCAGCCCCATGTAGTTAGTAGCCACAGATGCAACCAGCAGCCAGAGGAGAGGCGTCAGAAGCAGATGAGTGAGCGGCCGGCCGGCTGGCTGGCTGTGTGTTTGCGTGGTGTAGGGCTTCCTTCCTCCACAGACCACGTGCATGAGACCACCAGAGACCTTTAACAGTCTGATACAGCAAGAGAGCAAAACACATATATGTGGTTCTCAAGTCTCTCCCCTCAGAGTCACAGGTGCTGATCAAAGACACCCTCTACGTATATGACGCTCATCAAAGAGAGAGAGAGAGGGGGAGAGAGAGAGAGACAGAGAGAGGGAGAGAGAGGCTGTCACTCTGAGAATTGCACATGGTGAGAATAAAAACTTCTCCTTTTCATCAGTCATTCTAATTCAACAAAATGTCAAAGAAAAGGAAACTACAACACATTCACTGGGGTCCGCCGAGGTGAGAAACTTCTGTGGCAGAGCAGAGTCCCCCTCTGCCTCCTCTCTTTCCCCCTCTCCGCCTCTCGCTCTCTCTCTCTCTTTCTCTCCCCTGTCTCTCTCTCTCCGTCAGCCTCAATCCTCAATTAATCCCATTATCATCACACAGAGGCTGAGGCGAGCAGAAAGCCAAACGACACACACAAAAGAACGAGAGAGGGAGAGAGAGAGAGAGAGAGAGAGAGAGAGAGAGAGAGGGAATGTGTGCAGTGAGAGACTGATAGTGAGTGTGGAGACAGACAGCCATGAAGAGAGATATGGAGAGATTCTCTTGACAGGCAAAAGAATGCAGGGACAGAACAAATGGAGACATGACACAGACCAAGTGGGCACTGGAGTGAGAGAGAGAGAGAGAGAGAGAGAGAGAGAGATATCAAAAGCAAAACAAACACACACACACACACACACACACACAGACCCCCACCACTATGCCAAAGTCCACCTCAGAGCTTCCTACCCCCCCCCCCCTGTTCCCCAGTGCTGAGCGTGCTGAAGCCTCTTACCCCGTCGCTCACTGCAGGGGGGTCATGCTGCTCCCCCAAGTTCCACTCACGTCTGGACAGACCCACGGCATCCGTTGAAGACATCCACTCGTCCCTCCTCCACACACACACTCCGGCCCCACTGCCCTCAGCAGTCCCACTGTCCCAATGCCCAACAGGTGAGGACTGGAGGCCGCTGTCAGTGCTGGTCTGAAGTCCTGGTGGTGGTAATCCAAACGCACAGGGAAGTACAGAGAGAGAGAGAGAGAGAGAAGAAGAGGAAGGGAAAGAGAGAAGTAGGTGAGGGAGAGAGTGTAGAACAGTGAGGAGAGAAGGAGGTGAGGAGACCGTCTTCCTTCAGCTTGTCAGTTTCAAACTTCTGTGGATCAGCCTCTTACCGGGACTGAAACAAGCGCTTTCTCTCTCTCTCTCTCTCTCTCTCTCTCTCTCTCACACACAAACACACATGCAGAGACTCTTTCTGGCACACACTCCCTGACTCGCTCGCTCTCTCTGGCGTTCGCTTGCTTATTCAACTCGCTCACACTCCAGCACACAGGCGCTCCGCTGCTCTGGCAACACTAGTGGGCGACAGGCCCCTCCCACCTCTTCCCTTTGCTCTCTGTGGCTGTCGCTCGGCAACCGGCGTGGGCCGGGCCGGCCCCTGGGCGGGGACTGAGCCTACAGCATGGCTACCTCATTCTGAGGCCGCCGCCCACCCAGCGCTCATTTGCATTGCAGTGTACCGCCTCTGCTTCACCGTGGCGACGGTGGGAGCTCTACTTAGGGGGGAAATGTCAGCAGAGGGGCTCCAATGGCTCGACACATTCCAGAACAGGTAGGAAGATAAAGAAGTCTTAAAGAACAAAGAAACTCTAAGAGAGAGAGAGAGAGAGAGAGGGGGAGAGAGAAAGAGAGAGAGGGAGAGACTCAGATCTTTATTTACTAACTTAAATAAATGATCTCTATTCCAGTCACTATGAGCTGTGTAGGTTGGCAACATAAATCCCTTCCCTCAAGGAAAAAAATGCCTTAAATGAATTCAAATCTTACTTTTATTTCAAAACGATTAAAAACAGATAGAGAGGGGTTTAGAGAGAGTAAGAGGAGAGAAACAGCTTTGGAAAACAAGTAAACGAGTGACTAAATGAGAGTCAGTCGGATGAGAGGAGAAAGGGGGTGGAGAGAGAGAGAGAGAGCACTGCAGGCCATGGTGCTGTTGTGGAAGAGACAAACCATGTGCTGTGAGCTGCACTTCCCTCCCCACCAGCGCCAGCCCTAGCTCTGTGTGACTCAACAGTGTTGCTCAGCAGGAGACGGCACTGCATTGCCCCTCCACTTACACCACCCACCGCACCACTCTTCCCCCCTCACACACACACACACACACACACACACAGACAGACAGACAGACACACTGACACACAGACAGACACACACACACACACAACCAGATACACACAGACACAGACACGCAGACAGTTTTTTTAATCTTTCTGTCACATTCTCACCTCTTCCATCCCCCACAAGTCAAAAGATTAAAGTGAAACTCACGGGTTTGAAACCTTCATAACTTGCTTAGAATGCACACAATAGATTATATTCCTTAGTAATGGCAGTTTTCAATTGTGAGACAAGCAGATAACACAAGCTGTCGCCACGATTTTCTCAGCGAGTTTTGTGAATTCTTGTGGATGTCAACGTGCTAAGTTTAGCCCACCAGGCCTCGTTATCATGTTCTGTGGTGCCAGTAGAGGTGGGAGTTTGGACTAGTCGCAGATAAACACAAATCGCTCAGGCTAGCTGACTGCAACATCTGCGCCGTTTGTGAGGCGATAAGGTTTCGCTGAGCTAGGGACCTTCAGACACGTTACAATGGGACATGAGTCACCGCGTGCGTGCGTGACTGCGGGAGTGAGTATGTGTAGCCACAGAAGAAACGCTGAGGAGCGGCCTGGATTTCCATACACTTGTAAAATATGTCAAAACAACATTAGTCTGCCAACAGTAATGCTGGTGTGTGTGTGTATTAGGTAAACAGCAACTGAACTCACCACACACACACCCACACACACTCAAACAAACACAAACAGACAGACACACACACACCCTCTCTCTCTCTCTCTCTCTCTCTCTCTTTCACATACACACCGACAGAGACACACACACACACACACACACACACACACACACACAGGTTTTTGCAGGCCTGTTTCCCCTGGTGTGAGTCCAAGATGGAGCTGTCCTTTAGTTCACTGTAAACAGGAGATGCTTCTGCCAACCTAATCCCAACATGCATCTGGGGCCTAAATAAAGACCACCCCCACTCCCCCCCCCCCACACACACACACACACACACACACACACACACACACACACAGACACTTCTTCATTTCTGTATGCTCATCATCCTCTCCTGATTCTCATATGTAATCCCACTTCCCTGGCGGTCACTTGGCTATGGGCAGCACATGGCCCTGCCCTGCGTGTGCTAATCCCGAGGGCTGAGACGGAGAGGTGTGCCAGGCCGAGTCCCTGGCACAGGGCGGTGACTGGACATCCTGTCCCGTGTCTCATGTCCCGTCCGGTCCCATCCTCTCGGCCCTGGCGTTTGTCGGCTGCCACTGCTGACCCAGTTGTGCTGCTGGCCGCTCGGCTTGCAGACAGAAGGACACCCCCGGCTAGTCGAGCACTGGCCTCTCAGGCTTTAACGATCAAACAAAGCACCTCTCTATCTCTCTCGCTCTCTCTCTCTCTCTATCTCTCTCTCTCTCTATCCCTCTCTCTCTCTCTCTCTCTCTCTCTATCCCTCTCTCTCTCTCTCTCTTTCTCTCTCTCTCTCTCTCTCTCTCTCTCTATCTCTCTCTTTCTCTCTCTCTCTCTCTCTCTCTCTTTCTCTCTCCCTCCTTCCCTGGTCCTCAGCTCTCTTCTTTCTTTTTTGTTCTGTTCAGCTGAAACTGTGTCCTTTTTTCAAGTTTCATCAACCCTTGAAGGGGAGACAAACATGCACACACACACACACCTCTAAGTAGGATGCACTACACAAGTTTCAAACGGCACACCTGTGAGGTCTGTTGGCGGGTTACTAAGGACTCCTCAAAGGAGAAGCAAAGAGCAGGGGAGCCACTGGACCCTGTGGTGTGTGTGTGTGTGTGTGTGTGTGTGTGTGTGTGTGTGTGGGGTGGGGGGGTCCTGAGTGAAGGCTAATTATCTGGAAAGGAATGCACCCCACCAGGACGCTCACTCAAAGCCGTTGAAAGGCTCTGGCTGCAGGTCAACCAATGGCCGCCGGGTATTTGTCTGTGTGCAATTTGTAAAAGGGCTTGTATGCCCCCCGCTGCCACCCCCTATCTCCCCCTCCCCTTCTCCTTCTCCTTCCCTCTCAAAGAGGCTTTTTGGGGGAGCACTCTCTTAACGCTACCTGCCCCTCAGAACATCCCTCGCCTGAATAGACCACGTCAGGCCGTCTATGGGGTTAGGAGTTTATTTCCTGGTTTACAAGATGATGAATTATTGAGGCGCGCCGATCCCCGGGGACAGATCATGGAGTTGTTGAACTACAAAAGTGGTGAACTCATGAATACTGCAGTCTCATAGAGCTCTCTGGAGAGCAGCGATATGGTGCACAGAACCAGCAACAACTGGAGCCTACCTAATAACAAGTGTCTCTTCTCAGAGGCCAGCTCTGCTGGAGAGGATTGCACAGACATGCTCCTGGCCAGAGACACACACTTTGAGAGACGACATTAAACCTCTGGGAATAATATTGGTAGGAAAAAAAAAAGAACAAACCTTAGAGGAAGCTCAGAGAAAGCTAAGCTCAGTCTTTCTCTTGGATTTCTCCAGGGAAGGGACTTCAAAGACTGTCTCTGCTCAGTTTTTTTTTTTTTGCACTGCTGCAGGGAAGACTCACAGAAGTCACAGAAGAGTGGGTGGGCGGGTGGCTGTATCTGCAGAGTAAGAGCAAGTGGGGTAAGGCAGCGTTACAAGACTGCTGGTGGAGGGGGGGGGGGGGTGTTGGCCCTGGATGTGGGGCGCGGGCAGCACAGCACTGACCTGCAGGGCCCCGTGCATGCTAATGATGGGACTGCTCTGCTCCTCTCCTGCCAAACACAGGCTGCCACAGACAGGGCAAGCAGGCAGGTGGGGGCAGAACGGCCTCATCGCCCCCAATCACCACCTACTCAAAGAGTTAGAGGCAGACACACATACATCCTCTAACAAACACACACACACACACACACACACATGAAATTATACAAAATATATTACTGCTTTTAAACACTGAGGGCCAGATGTACGTACATTTGCGAACGTAACATTATCAGCGCCATGGACAAACCGCAGACTGCGAACGCTGACAGACCCAAGTTTCCGTCGTATTTATCAATCGTTCAATCCTTGGTGTAAACTGCGCCTTTCTCTGCCTCTCTCCGCCCATAAACGCAATTTATGAACGTCCACAACTGAATGGCAGAGCCTACAAGCGCAGTTGATAAGATGTCAACGAGCAGGGAGATAATGAAGATCAGTAGTTCTACTCAAACTACTTGTGAACGTAGGCTATGGAAGATTGGTCAAATCTAGCAAGTAGGAAAGTTTAAGTGAATGACGTGAAAGTGAAAGTAAGACATTCGAAAGGCCAACGAAAGTTAATGTTGCTTTTGATAGTAGCCTACAAAGACTTGCAAAACTGGTGCTCTAAATAGCGATTCTGTTGTCTTTGAAAGGTTCTCTTATTGAAGCATTGAACTTCAATTTGGATTAACACCTGCTTTTACAAGGCGCAAGTATTTAGGCGCAGAATAGACGTGCGCTTTCAGGAGCAGTCTTTGTACATACCGCTGAATACATAATTAGGCGCTCTTTACTCTTCCCCTCCCATCTTTTTACGCTAAACTCCCACTTTCCCCTGGATCCTCCCATGAATGCATATGCATGACATGACAATCGCAATTTGCCACTTCTAGCTCCAGCGACAGGCAGTTTGCGCTTTTACATCATTGCGGCCTGTTTGTACATACCTCGCAATGATTTTACACGCACGTTGCGAAACAAATACGCCTGAAGTGGGCGCAAAAGCGTTAGTACATCTGGCCCACAGTCCCAGGGAATTTGCCAATCTGGACCTTTAAGACACTCTGTGCAGTTCCTGTCCTCCAGTATGAGACTGAAACAATGCTTGTAAGGAATTGCATTCAGTTCCCTGAATATATTAAACAACTTTTTTCCTCACAAAATGTTGCCCTGGCACTTTAATACTGCATTGTTGAGTTCCACTCTTCTACTGCACTGAGTTCAAGAGGATCATTCCTCTGTTCCCCCAGTTCTGCAGGGATCAGTGTAAACACGCGATATAGACTGTGTATTGAACTGGGTCCTTTCTGCTCTCTACGCTGCTGCTGAGGGAAAAGGCTTTGTGTAGCGCAGAGCTCCAACAAACAGCCGTCTGGGAAGAACCGGACAGAACCGGGCATAACGTGCTGCGGCTACTGCACTGCCCTGCTGATGGGGGGTTAAAATGGAGTTTAAAGTCTTGGGTGTGTTGGCCCCGGACAATATCTCCACTGATATACAAACATGAGTTAGTCTTCTTCAGTCAACAAAGAAAGCGAGTTTGGCTTGTTCAATTGGCATTAACATGACCAACAGGACAAAGCTGCCATTTTGAAAGTGCTCCTGATCAAATACCAGGGCTGCCAATTCTCCTACCTTGAGAATGAGGCAATTTGCTCGACTGGCATACAGTCACGGTACACTAGAAATCTCTTGCATGATGCATGACACGACACATCAACCTAGCTTTTGAAATCCTGGAACACTCCTCCCACACCCACAGAATCCTCACAAATACCTAATGCTTAGACAAATGGCCACTTTGTTTTTAAAACCTCACCACTGATGGTTTCACACAATAAGCCACACTTGTTTTTAGCAATCTCACCCCAAGACAGTTGGCAGTGTGAAATCAGATATGTGGACAACCAACCATCATCCATTTCCACACAGACTGGAAAGCCCCTGTGGCAAAGGCCGACTGAAAAAGAAAACGAGTCAGGAGAGTGAACGAGGGCCAGACCTCAGAGCAATCGGACACAGAGAGCCATTCAAACTGCCCGGTCAGACAAACACAGACACAAAGGAGCTCGGGGGTTGGGAAATGAACGTGGGGGGTGGGGGCTCAGAGAACAAGACATGGGTCCAAAATGCCTCTTAAAAGCGCAACTACCAAACAAGCTAGCTCAAGGGTCTACACCTTTGCTGGAGGTTTATGGTCTGGCGTGTATGTGTCTGCATACATAATGCTCTTCCCTTTCAAAGACAGCTGAGAGTCGTAGAGCTCTACTGACAAACTAACCCCTCCTGTCCTTTTCAGTCCCCTCCATAATGTCCTCAGACAGAGCAGAGCCTGCATGTCTCTTCCTTGCACACCCTCCCAAAGCCCTTGAGCGAGTAGCATTATCTGTGGATAGATAGAATAGATTATTGGTGGGTGGGCCACCATGAAAAATGCATGAAGTCTTAGCCCATTCAGGTGTGAGCGCTCCCCCCCCCCCCCCATAGTAAATCATGTCAGCTGTATTATCTCAGCGCCTCGCTGCTCATATCTGACCCCTATTCACATCTAGCCAGCCATGACCAGGCCCGCAGGCCACAGAGGCGCAGGCGGTGGTGGTGATACGAGGCTGTCCATTACTGCAGGAAAAGATGGTTGGACTCGTCGTTATTATTGTGTATTCACAGAGCTCTGTCCCTTTGGGGACTATCTGCTGTCTGGCCTCCCTCCACTCTTTTGTTCCCGCTTCACACTTATTTTCCACCCGTCTCTGAAGAAGATGGCATTCTTTCACATGGTCGAGTCAAAGCAGACTAAAGAGCAGAGGAGGCAAGCGGAGCTGGCAGTGTGGTGCTGAGTGTAGACTATACAGAGCCCTCGACAGCGACGCAGAAAAAGCACAAAGCACAACACCTGCAACGTAAACATTTAGCCTGGGCTCGAATGTCATCGCAAGGGTGTGAAAATGTGGCAGGGGATTGAAAGCAAATTCCCCCGTGCGATAGTGCTCTGCCTAGCAATACGTCCCAATAATGATTAGCCTATAAAGAAAAGAGGTTTCTGGGTCTGTGTCAACCCTGAGGACACCACCATGCGAGTCTATGGGATCGTATTGATTACTGGAGCACATTATTCAGCCTTTGTTGGGCCTTACACAGGCAGCGGAACAGAACACAAGAGACAATCCCTCTGGCCAGCAGAATGGGCCGCAGCACATCAATAGACTGCTGCTGCGGCTGCTGCTGCTCCACAACTGGAAGATCGTTTGGTGCCAGAGCAAACCGATCCGTCTGAAATATTCACATTTTGGTTTGGACTAGATTTCTGCAAGTTTGGAGTTAAGTGCCTACTCCACAGACAAAATGATCTACCCCCACCATCTTCACCATACTCGCCGCCACATGATGGCAGATAGCCATAGAGTGTGTGTGTGTGTGTGTGTCAGTGTATGTGTGTGTGTGTGTGTGTGTGTGTCAGAGTGTGTGTCAGTGTATGTGTTCTTACATCACACATATCATGTCAACACAGACACACACACAAACCTGCACACCCACAAGCATATTCACAAGCTATAGCAAATGTGGATACAAACACACGTATACCTATACACACTTTATAAGGAAGACAATAAAAATAAATAAATAAATAAATAAAAGGTAAAATCCAGTGTTTAAAGCGTCTCTCAGTAAGCGAGGGCCAGCCAATTGTGGCATACAACGTGCAGTGGTGGGTGTTATAAGAAGCACTTGTGGCAAACCTGATAGCTGAGTGGTATATAACGTCTAGGATTTTGAGAGAAGACATAGAGGCATTCCTATAAATGATGTCGCCATAGTCTAGAACAGGCATGAAAACGGACTCAATAATCCTTTTCCGACAGGATAGGGGGAGGGAAGATTTGTGTCAATAGAGAAACCCAATCTTTTGTCTCAGCTGCTTTGCAAGGCAGTCAATGTGAAAAGAGAAATTAAGTTTCTCATCTATCCAGATGCCCAGGTATTTGTACAGAACCTGTTCGATGTTACTACCACTTAAGGTTTTCAGGTGGAGAACGCTGGGGTCTATGCCTTTTCCTCTGGAGACGTAGCAATAAAAAGGCAAAGGTATCTGCACATATTCAAATTTGACCAGAGATAATAAACACCGGAGATTCATCACCTTGAAAACACCATTTGAACACTGAGTGTGCCGTCCCCAGCTGTGCCCGTCCCCCGACCCCCTGGAGGAGAGTGGGTAGAGGGATGACCAGTGACTGGGTGACACTTTAACTAACCTGCAGGAGACTAAGCACAGGGAAGAGTGGAACAGGTGGCAGGTGACATGTGTCTAATGTGTCCGACTGTCCGTGTGTGTCTGTTGTTTTAGGAAGTTACATTACACCTATTTTCTATCAGCATCTTGACCACTTCCTTTGTGCCAATAACACCTTTTGAATAACAGACACAGAAGACGTGACATTTGCAGAAGTGAACAATTTCACCACATATAAAGAGAAGTATGATGGTGTCATGTTCAGACATATTTTGAAAGATGGCTGCACACATGCACACACACAGAAGTGTAATCACCACCACAAGCTATTACACCATTTTAGAGGAACACAAATAGGGTCTTGTTCATTTAGACGATAAAAATCCGCAAGTCTAAGGTGCAGTATTTTAAAACACAAAAAAAACAACGATAAACGATTTAAAAGAAAACGATTTAAAAAGAAAAAAACAACGATAATGACAATAATGTCCAAGACACATTAGTAAACACTTTATGAGACTTCTTGAGATATGACAGTTAGGGAGCAGTCCATCTTAAATCCAACTGCAGTCTCAATCCATTATTACTAGAAGCATAGCATAATCCAGACAGTGAAAGATAACTGTGTTCCAAACCAAGCTGACCAAAGGAAAAATACCCCTCGTAATGAATATGCATTTCTGTGGCTTTTAAGCTTGAGTCAGTCTTGTATGGTGTTCCTCTTATGGGAGTAACTTCAGAATGAATATTGCTGACCAAACCATCTTGGGCCCACTGGGAGGTCTGCCGGCCCCGTCGTCCAGAGAGGTGGCTGGAGGACCCAGAGGAGAGGGGCAGTGTGGGAGGGGGACAGTGGAGGCTGTGTGTGTGTGTGTGTGTGTGTGTGTGTGTGTGTGTGTGTGTGTGTGTGTGTGTTGCCCACACACTGATACTTCATGGGGGCCCTACTAACTACGTCCCTCTGCTAGCAATTAAGTAAGCACGTTTATGAGGAGTATCTTTCTCTCTATCTCTGTGTGTGTGTGTGTGTGTATGTGTGTGTGTGTGTGTGTGTGTGTGTGTAGTGAGGCAGTGGGCCAGAACTGAGCCCATGTGACAGCTCCCTCCATTCACCCTCCACATCACAGAACAATCAGCGCCCTAATTAAACTGCTCGAGCTACAGCGAGCGAGGGAACGAGAGACAAGAGAAGAGGAGAGGGAGAGATGGAGCATGATAAGGGAGATAAAAAAGACAGACAAGGGTGATCCGGGCAGCAGAGCAAGATACGATTTTGGTACAATAGCATGAAAAAGTGGAAAAGAGTAGTGTAGAGAGAGAGAGAAGAGAGAGAGTAAGAGAGAGAAAGAAAGAGAGAAAGAGAAAGACAGAGAGAGAGAGAGAGAGAGAGAGAGAGGAGACCCAACCACCCCAGGGGCAATGTAAAAAGTGCTGTCTCAGGCCCAAGAAAGCTAATAGTGCAACAACAAGCATTTCAGACTTATCACTACAAAAAAGACAGGGTAGCATAGTTAAAACTGCAGAAAATCCAGCCTACTACTGTCCAGAACTACTGCACGGATATGAACAGACCCTGAGCTCCATGGTCAGCGCACCTCTTCAAAGGGAGAGAATGTGTGCGAGTTCAAGTGTGTCTGTCCATCACTGTGTAGACACTGATTTGACCTGGATCGAAGCATGGACCCACTGACTACACTATAAAGTAAAAACCTGCTTCACATACAACAGTGGACTGCAAAGGGAAAAGCTTAGTGCATCTTCCAACTGATCGGACAAGAAGAACTTCCTTAAATCAGCAAGCCCCGAATACAACAGCTATGGTAGGTCCTCCAGGAAGAATTATGAAACCTATGACGAGCTGGCCTGCGTGCATAATTGTGTGTGCATGCACTACAGGCTGCTCACACTCCTTTGCATAATGGTTATTGGTCCAGCTGCACTGAGGCCTCCCGAGTTCATGTTTGATGCTGGTGGCACAGATGAACGCCATGCATGCACCCTCACATGGACCATGTTGATGAACAAACAGCTACATTGATGGCAAAATAATGCTTTTAAGGGGATAAACACTTCATGCACTTTGTTACCTAATGTTATCTTCTGTTTATGTTTACATGCTTTACCAAAGTATGCATGTCTGTGTGTGCATGTCTGTGTATGTGTGTGTGCATGTGTGTGTGTGTGTGTGTGTGTGTGTGTGTGCTAAGTCCACATGCCCCTACAGCATCTAGGGTCAACTAACTCACCCTCCACCACCTTTGGGCTGCGAGTGGTCAGCAGCAGCAGTGGTTCCTAAAAACACACACGGCACAATGACAGCAAAGGGCAAGACCCAACGCCAACTTCCCCTCAGTGTTTCTGCTGCAGCCAAACCAGCTTCCTGTTTCAGTGTTCCTCTTTTATCATCAGGCAGACCCAAAATAAACCCACACACTTTACAGGTCAGTCTCCGCCGTTAGCCAGCATGTGATATTTCATCAGGATCAATCCAATCAAACCATCACACATGATTTATACTCCATCTACAGTGGATCAGGGTAACAGTGGATTCTTGAAAATGTCCCGCTACTGAAGAGAGTCCTCCAATCCAAAGCTGTGATAGTGAAATGACATCAATCATTAATGGCTGAAAAATACATTGTAGATCAAGATAAGTGAGTTTAGGTAAGCAAAATGCACAACCACAAGCCATGCAAACCATACTCGGTCATTCTGTATGGACTATGTATTACATAGAGCCTTGTTGGGCCTTTCAATGAGATATTCAACAAAAGAAATGGAAACAATAGCTGTTAAAGGTGCCATGTGTAATGTCCGCCAAAAAATCAATTCATACTCCACATTCCATAAAAGATGGGGGCAGTATACCTCCAGAAAGTGAGTTGGTCTACCTTACAGTAACAACCGAGACACGTGTATTGCAGTTTGGCTGGTGGTTATGTTGCCCGCATACCGCCTCCCATGGCCGAAACTGGCATTATGACACCTGTCGGGCTGTGGCTAGTAATTCAGCTTCTCATTCTTTTGATGCGTGTAGCTCATTTTTTGGATATTTTTACCTCAATTCTTACACATGGCACCTTTAATTTAAAGTAACTCCTGCTGCAAGGAAGCCTAGCGGAGGATGTGAGGACGCATAGAGAGGCTGAGAGGACGCATAGAGAGGCTGAGAGGACGCATAGAGAGGATGTGAGGACGCATAGAGAGGATGTGAGGACGCATAGAGAGGATGTGAGGACGCATAGAGAGGCCGAGAGGACGCATAGAGAGGCCGCGAGGACGCATAGAGGCTGCTCTCAAAGGCAGCTGATAAGCTGATAAAGCTTATCTCTCTATTGTACGCACAACTTCAGGACCCCAACTGTAGTTTATACAAGCCGTTTGCGTCAATGTCAGATGTGAACGCACTTAACTGCAGGTTGAGTTTGTTCATCTTTCTCTCTCTCTTAGTTTGGACTGGTCCTGTGAGAGAGTGACCAACATGCCCTCCATACACACGGCAGCAGACACAGTGGGTAGCAGGTGGAGACCTACAGTCAATATTTACAGGCAACACAGTGAGCCCCTGACAACACCTGAATGGAGACCTCTCCATTGCTGACCTCTGACCTCTATCCTCTGCTGTCCATCTAGTGCTGCCCAGAAACCAGGAAGAAAGACATCTAGGAATAAAAGAATGACTGGACTTCAGACAACAGCTGCAGTTTGTCAGTATAACAAACAGAGTATGACAAAACAGTAGTGCAGTATGACAAAACTGAGTATGACAAATCAGAGTATGACAAAACAGTAGTGCAGTATGACAAAACTGAGTATGACAAATCAGAGTATGACAAAACAGTAGTGCAGTATGACAAAACTGCATAAAACGTCATAATTAAGAAGAGGGACTGATGAATCACATATAGGATTTCCTATGAGGTTAGATCCGATACAAATGCGACTCTTTTTGCCAAGCCTAATGTCAGTTCCCATCTTGAGCCCTTTATTATGGCAGCAGGCTGAGTGGACTGGACAGGTCAGGTCAGACTGGCAGTCTGTGAACACTGAACACTGCAGAGCAGCAAAGGGAATCAGCACTAACCTGATAGACAGAAGCAGAGAGTACATCAACAAAACACCCTCACCCTAAACACACACACACACACACACACACACACACACACACACGGATCTTCACAACTACTTTTTTCATAATAGTTGTCAACTAGTCTTTATGTCCCAGTACAGTGCTGATGCTAACTTTACTGCTAGTACTAGCTATACTTCCATGGAAATGTCTAGCCTGTAAAGCCTTTAGCCGTTTTGTCCACGACTAGTTAACTGCTGCCTACAGTGCTGACTAGTGATTTGAATATTCGACTAGTTGACTAATTGATGAAACCCCCACCATGCACTAAACTGAGCATCAGGGCCCATGGATGCACAGGAATAAAGTCCACAAAAGAACTTCTCCTGGTGTTGTGGATCAGGCCCTCTGAGAGCCTAGCCCTTAAAGGCCACCGTGCGATCCAATTAACCTCGTTAACATGGAGCCAGAGGGGGAAGTAGTGAGAGAGATGGACACAGACAGAAACGATGAGAGCCATTTAGCCTCCCCTCACACAGAGACCTGCCTTCACAGAACCCTCCCTAATCCGGTTAGCGGCTCCTCTGACCCTGTGTTAGTGGAGAATGGGCACTGTTGAGTTAACAATGCCAAAGACAATCAGCCAAGTTTACAAGCGTCCTCTCTAGCAGGATGTACAGCAGTATCATCTGTCTTCAGTCATTATGACCAGCGCAAAACCAACCAAACAGTTCCACTGACCTTCAGTAATTATAACCAGCGCAAAACTAACCAAACAGTTCCACTGACCTTCAGTCATTATGACCAGCGCAAAACCCACCAAAGTAACTGACCTTGACTCAGCATAGCTGCATGGGTCTCGTGACTGATTTACACTCTGTTTTGAACAACTGAGATAAGGCAAACGCCAATCACAACATAATCTTCAAAGTTGTGTTTTTACGAAATGTCAGGTTTTTTTTTGTAATAAATTATTCAGCTGTTGATGCCTCCTCTTCTCTGGTATCATCTTTTGAAAGGAAAAAGACGTGGTTCACAGTCATAGATCTCATGCCCACACATCCAACGGACTTTCATCATCGCATCAAGTTCTAGCAAAGTCATTCCTCAGCCTAGGCTGCTGACTGTTTCTCCCTGAAGACATTTTGAAGTGGTAATCTGAAGAGGCTAAGTTTTGATACTCACAGCTGACAGAGAAAGAGCTTTCCTCTTTGGTCACATGGTTGAAACATTTCAAATAAGAGTATGGCATCTTAAAGACTACTACAAAAGTTAAAAACAAGGCAGAAAACAAGGAAAGAGCACTGAAGCAATCTTGGATAAGTATGGGTTCTGCTAGGGTTGTTAGCATTGTTAGCATGTTGGTGACACTAGACAAGAAAGTTTGCTTACCAATACTGTGTGACTTACATCAAAGCTTCACTCAAAAGTTCAAAGTTTTTTGCTTTTGTGTTTTAATGGGATTCAAAACACAGTCCACAGAGGTATCCGCAAACAAATCAGCATGTTGCAGGCTATATCAACCTTATGAAGTAAATGAGCCTGGCTCTATCTTTTACACAGGCTGCATGTGACTAGCTCATTTCAAACTGAGCTCTGGTGAGGAGTGTCCTCAGAAGGAGGGTGACCACCTGGGCATCACCGGGGTGGAGTGGAGTGGGGTGGGGTGGAGTGGAGGTAGAGTCCCACAGGTCTTGCATCAGTAGAAACCAAAATGGCTGTGAGGGGCGTAAGGCCAAGATGTGATCCTCAGTCTCAAAACGTTCATCTGGGGATTGGTGGGACACTCTCTAAGAAGACAAACTGGCTCATGGTTGATTATATGAATCAAAACCTTGGATATGAAACTTTCATGAACAGATTTAGAATATGACACTTCTGATTCAGCACCAATTCCCTACAATTCGCCACAGCTTTTGTACAACTGCACACAATTCAGCCTGATTCTGCAAGCGTGGCAGTGACCTAGTTTTGAATGGCTGCAGAAACTAAGTAAAGGGGAAATTCATCTGAGTTTCTCCACGGTAAGCCAATGTATTTGCTGTCCATAAAACAGACAGAAATACACAAAAGGGAGAGAAATTGCAGACGAGAGAAGCAACCTCAACCAGTACAAATATATTAATCAGGATCAAATTATACCTTGACAAGGATCTTGTGATGCAAAGACTTTGTCAGTTAGGACTAGAATTGGTGACAAAGAAGGTATATTAAGGGTGATTAGCTCAGAATTATTATTGGATCTGATATAATTGATAAATACAATTATAATTAATACATTAACTGTGATTTCTATCAGAGAATCCAGTGCACACATCCTCAATAGTATTACTATTATACTTATTGTTGTCTTGAATCTTTATTCTTCTCTCCCACCTCCCACTCGTTATCTCTCTCTCTCTCTCTCTCTCTCTCTCTCTCTGTGAGTGGATGAACTAGGCTGTCCACAAATCCCCATAGACTCTCAACCTCCCCACTTACCTCTGTAAGCTGTACTCATGTTCTCCATCTGCCAACTCTCTCATGGCATTCCTAGCCTGGTCCCGCCATACACACACATACACACACACACACACACACACACACACGCACACACACACCAACCAAAATATAACTATGCTTTTATCTTACTACCATTGTAGCATCATAGTGTTTCTCTGAAATTGTGTGTGTGTGTGTGTGTGTGAAAGAGAGAGAATGTTAATTTCCTCTCTCTCCATGTGCCTGTAACTAGCTGCTTCTCACCTCTCCTCCCACGGTGCCCAGCACACGGGATCTGTCACCTCCTGTGGGCCAGATGGAGCTTCAGAAATATCTCAAAATGCCGAATTGCCCAACACCACACTCCTCCTCCTCCCAAACACAGACCCTACACACGGAAAAAAAGAGTCATAGTATCCCCACAGCCCAGTCCAGTAGGCAGAACCCCTCCACACTTCTGTGAGCCTGGTCTTTCTGTAGAGAGGGCCTGTGCTGAGGTGCCCCCTCCACACATCCTTGAGACCAATTTCTCTCTGTGCTGAAGTGCAGGCTTAGTCAGGTGAGTGGAGGCGATCAATAATACATCAGGGGTGCAGGTTGGCCTTGGGCCAAAGACGGGATAACAACAGGACCAGCCCCACACAAGCAGCTACAGAGCTACTTTACTTCTTAGAAACAGGACCCGAGCTTGATAGCCTATATGCATTCATTTTCTGGCATGACAATATATCCTGTCGGGGCCTTAAGCTAAGCAGAAAATGCTAATGGAACTTTACTAGGTCTTTCTTGTCATGCTGCCATGTCAATTTGTCCTCTTACATTATGCAACAAGCTCTGCAATCTGTGGCAAATATTTCATAAATTAACCAAAATGTTACCTAAATTAACTTCATTTACACCATCACATTTTGCCACACTTCAAAAACCAAACACTTGTAGGCCTACTGCACACTGGTGGATACTGTAATAAGGGTTTCATACAAATAAATTCAGGTCTCTATACAAAATCAGAATTGGTATCTGCATGAGAATGAAACTGTAGAAGGTGCACTACTACCTCCCCAGGGGTAGTCTCTGGTTTACGTTTCAAACCTGGTGAATTTTTTAACAGAGCCTTCACATAGAATGTCCTGTGGCCACGGACAGAAGAGCACTCTTGTGTAACGGCAAAGCAGTACACGCTAGAATTTGCATTTGCAGAAGCCAATGTAGATGTGTGGCTAAAGGAAAGTATGAAGAAACCAGAACTCTATAGGGACATAGTACACACAACACTTGACTTGACGCTAGAGATATAATAGGTCTTTGCATGTTACCATTTCCTCCCTTTCCACTATTTGCTACTAGACAGCACCACCTAGTGTTCGCATGTGCACGTGCATGACATGCGCATGGCAAACACACACACATCATCATTAGAGGTGCATCACACCAGGGTCCTATTCTAAATCATATTGTCAAGTACTTATTAGCCAGCAGAGTCTAGACATTGTGAACTGTGATTTTGTTGTTAATAGGCGAGTTCGTCTTGCGGCAGATCTGTGCAGATCTGACTTGATGTGATGCATGCTGGGTTCAATGCATACTGGGATGGACGCAATGCTTGCTGGTTAGAAATTCTGTCCGACTTCTGTCAGCCGGGGAGGGACTTACCACCGTGACACCATGTCACATGGCCTTAAAATATCGCGGGAGTCTTAGCCTGCAGACAGATCTTGCAGTTGCCTTCCACGAGCTGCACGAGCTGAAACACGCCCTCATGACGTCAGTTCAAAGACGCGATAGGGCCATTTGGGAGGAATGTCCTCATGACGATTATGACTGGAGGCTCATGCTGCTTCCTTATGTTGGAATATGCGAAAATAAACAGAAATCGAAGGGATACCTTCTTATACGTGATTTCTGCAACAATGGTAGGCTAGCCTACTGAAAACGTTTGGATATTCTGTTATTTTCTGCTGTTGGCTAAATAGATAGACACACATATAGGGAAACACTTCATATTGAATTTATGTGCTACAATGCAGGCCTGTTAACTGTATGACAACAGTGGTTTATTTAAACTACATCATAAGAATTTATTTCGTCAATCATCATGCTCATTTTAATGAGTAAGAATGAAAGTTCTGCTGTGTTTATTGCAAACAACATTCCGCGATATCTCCCGCGATGTCTCCCGCGAGTCACGTCAGGCAGACTGTAGCCTTTCTGTCCGGGATGAGCTGCCCTCTGTTGTAGCTCCTCCTGGCTAGCCTATGGAAAGCGGTTTAGGACATAACGTCTGTCAAAATAACGCCTCCACGTGTAGATTTTTTACCTCTTCAGGAGTAAAAAATAGACGTCTGAGCGTCAGACGTCAAATTTTTACGTGTGCCACGCGCAAAAAATTTGCGTCTGACGTCAGAAGTAAAAAAATTACGTCTGGGTGATTTGCTGCAATGCCAGAGCCTTTGTGCCAGAGTAGACACAGCATTAGGCTTGTTTGACTTCGGCTGAGTCTGACTTGGTCTGGCTTACTACGTAAACGTGATCTTCAGAGCCTAGCCGGGAGGAGCTACAACAGAGGGCAGCTCATCCCGGACAGAAAGGCTACAGTCTGCCTGACGTGACTCGTGGGAGATATCGCGGAATGTTGTTTGCAATAAACACAGCAGAACTTTCATTCTTACTCATTAAAATGAGCATGATGACTGACGAAATAAATTCTTATGATGTAGTTTAAATAAACCACTGTTGTCATACAGTTAACAGGCCTGCATTGTAGCACATAAATTCAATAGGCCTATCAAGTGTTTCCCCTATATGTGTGTCTATCTATTTAGCCAACAGCAGAAAATAACAGAATATCCAAACGTTTTCAGTAGGCTAGCCTACCATTGTTGCAGAAATCACGTATAAGAAGGTATCCCTTTGATTTCTGTTTATTTTCGCATATTCCAACATAAGGAAGCAGCATGAGCCTCCAGTCATAATCGTCATGAGGACATTCCTCCCAAATGGCCCTATCACGTCTTTGAACTGACGTCATGAGGGCGTGTTTCAGCTCGTGCAGCTCGTGGAAGGCAACTGCAAGATCTGTCTGCAGGCTAAGACTCCCGCGATATTTTAAGGCCATGTGACATGGTGTCACGGTGGTAAGTCCATCCCCGGCTGACAGAAGTCGGACAGAATTTCTAACCAGCAGGCATTGCGTCCATCCCAGTATGCATTGTGTTCAACCCAGCATGCATCACATCAAGTCAGATCTGCACAGATCTGCCGCAAGTCGAACTCCCCTACTAGGCTTGTTCGTCTTGTCTGAGTCTGACTTTCGTCTGGCTTTCTACGTAAACGTGATCTTCAGAGGCTAGCCGGGAGGAGCTACAACAGAGGGCAGCTCATCCCGGACAGAAAGGCTACAGTCTGCCTGACGTGACTCGCGGGAGACATCGCGGAATGTTGTTTGCAATAAACACAGCAGAACTTTCATTCTTACTCATTAAAATGAGCATGATGACTGACGAAATAAATTCTTATGATGTAGTTTAAATAAACCACTGTTGTCATACAGTTAACAGGCCTGCATTGTAGCACATAAATTCAATATCAAGTGTTTTCCCTATATGTGTGTCTATCTATTTAGCCAACAGCAGAAAATAACAGAATATCCAAACGTTTTCAGTAGGCTAGCCTACCATTGTTGCAGAAATCACGTATAAGAAGGTATCCCTTCGATTTCTGTTTATTTTCGCATATTCCAACATAAGGAAGCAGCATGAGCCTCCAGTCATAATCGTCATGAGGACATTCCTCCCAAATGGCCCTATCACGTCTTTGAACTGACGTCATGAGGGCGTGTTTCAGCTCGTGCAGCTCGTGGAAGGCAACTGCAAGATCTGTCTGCAGGCTAAGGGTGCATTCAGAGCACCTCGGAATGACAAGGACCGCCCCCATGGCTAGTTTGTTTTTCCGACAGCAAGTGTTCATGTGCTTTGCCAACGGAATGTGTGACAAACACGGATGCCACAACAAAGGTTAAAACATACACTCACTAATCCTAAACAAACAACTGTATTTGCTTAAACTATAGTGTAAGATGCTCGTGAAAGAAAGATATGCAGCTTTCAAGTGATAAAAAGGGCAAATTCCCAAGTTCACATTAAAACTGTTGGACATGAAAGGCCACATGGACTACAAACGAACTACAACGTGACGACAAAAGTGATGACGAGCCCCTAACTGGGCAACTCTGTTAGCAAAATCTAGCCCCAGTTTCCGACCTCTGACTCACACATTAAGTGACGTGAATGACGCGGAATGATGATGTTTTCACTCGGAGAAAGGTTTTTACGAAGCCCATGAACGCTAGGTAAGACTCCCGCGATATTTTAAGGCCATGTGACATGGTGTCACGGTGGTAAGTCCCTCCCTGGCTGACAGAAGTCGGACAGAATTTCTAACCAGTATGCATTGCGTCCATCCCAGTATGCATTGTGTTCAACCCAGCATGCATCACATCAAGTCAGATCTGCACAGATCTGCCGCAAGTCCCCATTCGCCATGCCGCAACATTCGTCCCCATTAACGTTGGAAGGGTTGGAGCAACACAAGTAGCCTACTTTATTCACGCCTAACAGCCTATATCCATTTGGTCAACTTTATCCAGCCCTAAAAAAGCTAAATTTAACTTTGGTTTACTTGTAGTTTACCGTGTAGCCTAACTTTAAACAGTGTGCATGCTTAACACAAAGCATACTTGGGCTTCATTCATCCACACATCCAGCTCCTAACGTTTTGACAAGCATTTCTACAATTGACCTTGTTCCTGCCCATCTCTAGCTTTGCTGTCTCCATCCTTTCTGTTTTTGTTGTTTGCAAAAAAATATATAATATTTATTGGTAACCAGCAAAGTGCAATTTATTAATCGCTGTCATCTCTCTCCTGCCAACAAAGGGCAGGCCTGTGTTAGGCCTACGTTCCAAGTAGCAGTGCGTAATTCTGCTTCATAAAGTTGAACAAATACATTTGGTCATATAAATAGCCAGTTTATGGTCTACAGTGTAGTTGGTAAGTTATGGTAGGCCAACTTGGAGTGAATATACAGGGGGAATTCTTTGTCTAGCTGAGTAGCCTGGCTGGTGCGCACGTAGGCATAGCCTACGTGAAAATATTAAAAAGGCAAGACAGCAGGGAAACGTTAAAATGATAAACCCGGAAAAAGTTGGCATGTTAGGTATTTTTCGGTCCCTGTGATTATTTGTGAAATTGTGCAAACGGCCTTTTCAAGTCATTTGAGAAGGAAGGAGTGTAGCAAGCTCCCAAATTGACGCTCGTCTGAGAAATTCAGTTTTGGATAATGTTCAGCTTCGGCAGCTTTACAATGACTGAGGAGTCCATAGCAACAAGTTCATGTGTTGAATTTGTTATTACCCAGTGTGCTTTGTTGAATGATCTCAATATGCTTTATTGTTTTATTTCATGTAAATACTTACTAGAGGAGTAACTTTTCAAGTAGGCTAATGCAGTTGCAGGAAGTGTGCATTTAGTTTCCATGCTTATTGTGTTTCCACAACAATGTTAGGGAGTAAATCTACTGAAATGGCCACCATCTTGGTGAAGTGTGATGTGTAAGATCAGAAAGCAGAGGTTGACTTTAGGACGGTAGCATATGTTGATGTGTTATCATAGCGTGTAAGAGCGTGGGTGGAAGACATCGACAATTGGCCGGGGAGGGTCATGTCATTTTTGAAAACGCTGCTGGAGGGTCGTTGAAAATTATATTGCAGGCAGGGGAGG
This sequence comes from Alosa pseudoharengus, assembly GCF_046254945.1. NCBI lineage: Eukaryota > Metazoa > Chordata > Actinopteri > Clupeiformes > Clupeidae > Alosa > Alosa pseudoharengus. The sequence continues at coordinate 55,647,641 of NW_027468564.1, forward strand.
GTCATGCAACTTTTGATCGAAGCACTCAAAATCCCTACGGTGATCCCGTTTATAAATAACGAACGGTCCCTAAGAATGAAAGTTCTGCTGTGTTTATTGCAAACAACATTCCGCGATATCTCCCGCGAGTCACGTCAGGCAGACTGTAGCCTTTCTGTCCGGGATGAGCTGCCCTCTGTTGTAGCTCCTCCCGGCTAGCCTCTGAAGATCACGTTTACGTAGAAAGTCAGACGAAAGTCAGACTCAGGGCCCTATCATGACATTCTAAAGTGCATCGTCACTCGTCAAAAGTCTATTCAAATTTAGTAGGATGTCCAGTTCACATTGGGAGGGGTTTCGTTCTCAAAAGTGGAGCGCATGGCGTAACAAGGTGTTCCTAGGTCTTTTAATCAGTCATATGGGTGTGTTTGGGGCGTAACATCATTTTAAACCAATGAGAATGACATCTGTCATTCCCTTTAACGGCGCAATGCGCGATATGTCAAATAAATGCATCGGTATTTTGGCATTCAACGGCGCATTTGAAGGAGGCTGCTTGCGAGACCGTATGGAATAGTCATTCTTAAACCATGCTTTACTAAAACCTAGCATAGCCTTCACGCATTTGCACTCGTCTATTATTTGAACTCATTGGCAAAGTGAAACTAACTTCACCAAGGAGTCAGTCAACGACAAGACAGTTATATGCAGTTACTTTCACTATTGACTGACAATGGGTTACCATCGAAAACATAGGCTGGAAAAAGCAACACTTACCCTAATGTTGCTCAAATGACTGAATAAAACAACATTTATCCTGCAGAGGAGTTGCTTATATCTCGTGACAGTGCGTCTTCAGCTGTGCTCCATACGTGTCTCTCGCCTCTCCCCTAATCACTTTTAACCGTCATTACCAATTTGCAAATCATGGTGAATAACTACTTATCATGAGATGTACAGTATTTCGTAATATCTTTATTCTAATTATGTTTCCCATTGTAATCGTGCAATTTGTAATGCTTTGCATGGACGTGCGCTGGTGTGCGTTCATGAATGATAGAAGGATGGTGCACCTGCCAATATGACTGTTGACATGCGCTCTTAAAATAGCATATGAACAACTCGCCATTGACGTCTGACCAGGTTTAGGTGGTGTATGATAGCGATTTTTAGATAATGCGCCAGGTCCCTCCCTAGGTTGTTAATTGCCACACCCCTGGGCGCAATGCTTAAAAAATAAACGTGCAAAATAACGAATTCAACTTCGCGCCGGTGAATAACGAACTTTACGCCATGCGCTGGTGACCCAAAATATAGCCCTCAGTCAAGACGAACAAGCCTATTATCAGAGCCCGTCTACGGAGAGCCTTGCCACTCCGTATTAAGTCCCATTGTACCGAATTTTGGTTGCAGTTCCACCAGATTTCCACTGGGGGCGATCGCCATGAGTGCAGAATGAATGGGAGTCAATGGAGCTAGACGGCTAAATTTGTCTCTTTCACCTGATTGTCGTTGACAAATCTCAGATTTGACTGTAGTTTGTATAACTTCAACATGGGTTATAGGTCAAAAGTTGAATGAACGAGTACTTATATCCTTTTGATTTCTTACAGTTTGGGTCGTTGTTGCCCATAACACGCTAGCATTGTGCTAATGAGTGACGTCATTGACACGTTTGAAAGGCTTTTTAGAACAATTAAGTGACTTTAAAAAATATAATACTCCACCAAGTGTATTTTCTTTGCCTCCCCTTTCGAATACAATATTCAAATTACTTGAAAAAAAATTATATCCCGAGAAAAGTGGATTTTGAGGGGTACAGCTCCATAGACCTCCATGCATTCTGCACTCGTGGACGAGCGCCCTCATGTGGAACCACAGAAGGAACTGCAACCAGTTCAGAAACCGGAAGTTTTCCGAGAGTGGCAGTTCTCCCCTTATTAGACATTCTCTGCTATTATCTTGCGAGCACAATTCAAATTGTGCTCTCGCGAGAACTCTGGATTTCCAGGGTAGGTGGTGACCTTATCATATACTGAAGGGGAGAAGTATAACCATTTAGTTTCAATGACTAAACTAACCCGATAAGCCATCCCAATTATCTTTTTCTCTCTGTTTGAGAAGCCAAGGGCACTGAGGGTATGTCGTGAATAGATGGTGGCTGATATGATTTTGGAGAAGATGTTGTTGGCGGTGAAGGTGATATGATTTGAGTGCTGGTGTCACCCACCCACTGAGAGAGGGAAAACAGCCCAAGGTACAACAGGGACAGCAATGAGTGAGCACCACTACATTTAATAAACTAGACTGTCACATCTAATGGTCCATATTCAAATCTGTGGATGTGTCTGTTTCACCTCTGAGAGTGAACTGAATGGCTCACCCATGCTGGAATTATTGTGGCCGTAATAGTGGGGACGGTGATGGGAACTAAGCCAACAGAAGGCAATAAAGAGGAGCAGTCTTCATTCTCACGTTTCAGAATAAACTGATGGACCCGGAACATACTGGCGGGAGAGCTCAGTTCAGTCCTCTGAAACCCCTAAGAGAGGACAAAACTATAGAAGATTCTTCAAATTGCTTGTGAGATATGCCCAGGGTTGCCAACTCTCACGCATCTGGCGTGACACTCACGCTTTCAGCACCAATCTCACGCTCTCACGCACACAAGAAATGTCACGCCAAATCCATTCTTTTTTTTTTTTGCAATCCGTTCATTTTTTGTTGATGACTAGACTAGCCCACAGCATTGTTTCTAAATGACAGGATACGAGTTTAAGGCATACATGTGTCTAGACCAACAGCAGGTAGGTCTAATATCCGCCTCCAACGTTCTCAGCGCAGTTTTCTCTGGTTGTTGATTCGCTGACTGTTTAATCCGGTCCGCGACACCTTCACGGAACACGCTGCTATTTAGACATGAGGCAGACCGACATAAAGTGTGGCCGCCCATTCTTCTCTAGGAACTACTCGCGAAGTAGCCTCACAGACATCACATTAAATAACTTTTTCTCATCTTTTATAAGGTGCTATAGCCGCTATTTGCTGCGATAAACGGTTAGCGAGAAAAATAAATTAACTTTCAAGAAATAATCATATTAGGCTACTATAGCTCTGCGCTCATTTCAATTCCTATAGGAGGGATATCTCACATATCTCAACTTTTCGTTCCACACATGACAAACCGTAAACCAGAATAAACAGCAGACCTTACCGAACACAAAGGTGTAATGCAATCCCCTGTACAATATAAGCCGTTCCAGAGTAATCCGGTTTTGAAATGGTAGCAAATTTCTATATGGTCTCCAATTTTGGGCTTTAAGTGTCTTAAAACTGATCTGTGCTATACATATGTGTAAATATTAAAATCAGAGGATATATAGCTCATGGCTAAGAGTTTGTCGATGTAGCCATAATGATTTGTTTTCACAAAATGCTAAGCATGCATGTATTTAGGTGTCTTAAAAAAGTGTGCTTATATTGGTCAATGCATAATTTCATAACAGGCCAAATAGAAAATAAATGTTAAATGTTAAATATACTGTAGCCTAGACATAATATTAAAATCAGATGATGTAGGATAGTATAGAGTTAGAAGTTGGATGGCTCCAGAACTCACACCAGTGGATTGGGTCTTAAAGGAGCCACACCACTTTTATGACAGCTGTTCTGTTGACCTTTAGATTTGTTGCTACTGGGCATGAAGGGCAGGCCAATTATGAGTTCTGTCCAACATTGATGGTAGGTTTAGAAGAAAAGTGAGCACATTTTAATCATATTGCAATACCAATAACCGTAATCATTTTGGTCATGATTTTTCATTAAATGTTCATACTGTATCTCTAGTGGCTGGTAGACTTTGGAATCCACCAGCCACAATGGTAGGTGGAAAAAAATATTTTAGGCTATTTCCATCCCTGATACATTCGTACACTCATACACACATTCATAAGTCTCAATCTGTCCATTTCTTTCCACAAAACTCGCCAGAAGTAATCATTTAAGGGGTTATTTTTCATTTTTTTCTACTGAGCTACTACCTTTTTCAGGTGGGCAGGGGGGCCCTTTTCATGTCTTTGCCCAGGGGCCCAGTGGCTCATAATCCTTCCATGCCACGGGGTTAAAACAATGGTCTTGTTTTCAAGTGCAATCAATAATTTAATTGTACATTTTGAAGAAATTTAAATCAGGGATTATACTGTACATAGCAAAAAAGTCAGGGGACAGACATTTTTAAAATTAGGTTTAGGAAAAAATTTAACGCACACGCACTATGACTTCACAAAATCTCACTCCAGCCAATCACCCAAAGTTGGCAACCCTGGATATGCAAACACTGCATTTTTGCGCATGAGTCATGACCCATGCAATCTTGACATTTGACCCACAACCTTGAGTAACCTACCTTCAGTTCAGGTTCTATATAGTGAGTTGGACCAAATTGGACCAATATTGATGTCCCTGTGGTTCTGAGAGATCTGTGATTTTCTCCTTGAAGGATTGACATTGTAGACACACAAAATTCTTAATCAACATAAAATGACTGTTTCAGTGATAGCCTAAATATGCCTTCGCTATATTCCTCACGTGGCCCTTTTTCAGGCTAATTCACTTAGATTATTGGCAGAATAAGATTAATTCAAACGCCAGAAAAGCTGAAATCCATCCTACAACTATTGCCCTAATACGCTTTGATTTACTATGATCTAGTATTCTTGGGTTTTGTTCATGTAAAACAACGTTGAATTACCCCTGTGTATGAACTGTTCAACTCTGGTTGCTCAACATTGTGTATCTATTACACTCTGTGCTCTGTATCAAAAACAAGCACGCGCCCTGAGTTCAGGCAGGGTTAATAATTCCTGATTGCGCGCAGCTGCGTGGCAGCAGAGAATGTCTAATAAGGGGAGAACCTTCACTCTCGGAACTCTTCGGGTGTGGTACTGCATCTAGGGGCGCTCACGGGCGAGTCCAGAATGAATGGAGGTCTATGGAGCTGTACCCCTCAAAATCCACTTTTCTCGGGATATAATTTTTTTTCAAGTAATTTGAATATTGTATTCGAAAGGGGAGGCAAAGACAATACACTTGGTTGAGTATTATATTTTTTAAAATCACTTAATTGTTCTAAAAAGCCTTTCAAACGTGCCAATGACGTCATTCATTAGCATGATCATAGCATAGCATAGCATCAATGCTAGCGTGTTATGGGCAACAACGACCCAACCTGTAAGAAAACGAAAGGACATGACTCCCGGATTATTTCACTTTTGATTGAAAATCCATATCCATTTTGCGAAAAATAAAATAAAATCTGAGGGTTTCAGTTGTTAAATAGGTGAAAACAACAAATGTAGCCATGTAGCTCCATAGGACCCCATGTATTTTGGACTCGCCCGCGATCGCCATCTAGGTGAACTCTGGTGAACTGCAGCCAAATTCGGTTTGTATGGGATTAATAGAGTGGGGAGGCTCTCCTTAGAAGGGCTCTGGTGGCAGGCAGTGTAAATTCAGCTAGCAGCGCTGCAGAATCTTTGGTTCAGACTACCTTAAATTACTTGTCATCTGGGAGTAGGCTATCCACCTCCTGTAGCGTTAGTCCGTAGTTTGAGACTTCATTATTATAACTTCACGAGGTAAGTTAAAATACATAATAGCGCTGATGTTTGCTGAATTAACAAGTAGCCTTATATTGTGGGCAATTCAATATTTAGCTTCTAGCCTGACGTGAATGATTCCGTTTGGGGTAACGTTAACCTTAGTTTGATATTCGTTATTTAGAATTTAAGGGAGGTTACATGGGCTATTATTTTAGTCGTGTTGGAATTTTGTTATGTATATCTTTTGTTAATGTTTTTCTCCATATAATCAAATCTATAACTCTGTCACTTCCGTAGCCAATATCTTATCGTTCAGTTAAGTTTCGTTTTTGAGTTAAGTTTCATTTCTCTCCTTACGTTCAGACGCACGCACGCACGCACGCACTGAAGACAGCAAAGAAGACGCGCACAACAATGGCTGACGATATGCCGTCTCTGCTCAGCCTGGAGGAAGAGCTCACGTGCAGTATCTGCTTGTGTACTTTTGAAAACCCCGTCACTCTCCCCTGTGGTCATAACTTCTGTCAAGGCTGTTTGGATGAGACCTGGAAAGAAAGTTTCCTCCTATTCTGCCCTCAGTGCAGGCACCACTACCCTAGCAAGCCCGAGCTGAAGAAAAACACAGTCCTAAGCACTGTTGCTAACACCTTCAAAATGAAGTCCTCGTCATCGGGGTCCATGGATACACTAGTCACGATGAAAGAACCACAAGTTACCAAATGTGACACATGCATGGAAGTGAAAGCATTTAAAACCTGCCTTACATGCATGGCCTCGTTCTGTATAGAACATGTGAAACCGCACGAGGAAAATCCTATTTTCCGCGCGCACCAACTGACGGATCCGTTAGGAGACCTGCAGGAGCGGATTTGCCAGGACCATTGCAAGATCATGGAGTTCTACTGCAAGAAACATGAGTGCAGCATCTGCAGCAACTGCCTGCAGCAGGTGCATCGAGGTTGCGACTACACCACCCCACAGGACAGACGGACACAGAAAGAGGTCTGTCACTTGGTTAATTAAAATAAAATAAAAAATACAAGGCGAATCTTCTATTTTGAGTTTAAGGATGCAGTAGCCTAAAAGCCAAGTGAAGTATAGTCTACTGTAGGGACCTTCTCAAGTGAAATGATGATACTTTCAAGCATCAAGCTTCATATAACTAGAACCGGTGTGGTACAACACCTTGGATTTCACATGAACATGGCAAAATGTTTCTATATTTACATAATTTCACTCACTTCACAAATTCAAGCACACACAATTGAAGTGTCTGTTGAAACATCTATGCTACATAAGCATGTTTGCAACTAATGCATATTCCATTTGTGTAAGGCTGATAAGGCCACACACCAGGAATAACAAGGTAAATAAGTGTATATGATTATCATTGATTGTTGCATTTCTCTGTTCATTCCTAGTCTGAGATGAGGGGTATGTTGAGTCAACTGGATCGAAAGATTGAGAAGAACAACATTGTTATGGCCCAAATGAGGCAGCAACAGTTGCAGCTAGAGGTAAGTCAATACTGACCAGACGAATGTATACAGTATGTTTAAAGATAAACAAAATCCACCTGCTAGAAAATTGTGGGATTATTTTGTCTAGGATAACACATCACTGCAAATTTGAATGTCACTCAGCAATTGTAGGATGACATCAGAAAAATATGCAGTGGTCTCTTAATTTTTTACATTTTTCAATTTCCATACCTGTTTATGTTCAAAGATAAACAAAATCCACCTGCCAGTAAACTGAAATTGTTTTGTCTAGGATGATGCGGTTGCTCGTAAGACTGAGGTGAGCGCAGAGTATCAGTTCATAAGGAATCTGATCGACATGGACGAGCGGAATGCCCTGAAAGCTGTGGATAAGGACTTGGAGAGTGGTCAGACCAAGCTCCAGTCTCTATCAAAGAAGTTTGGCCAGAATGTGGAGAAGATGAACCAAACCAAAGCAGAGCTCAACGGCCTTCTGTCAAAAGCAGATTCGTTGTCCTTCCTGCAGGTATGCAAGACTGGCTAACACCTGACCGCTTCTCAAATCTCAAGTCAGATTGAGAATGGGTTTGGACACTCTTCATTCACTTCCGATTTCCAATTGGAATTAAACTTAAACTGGTACATTATACTCCCATTCATGACCCATTCTTTTTGGAAGTATGGCAAACACATCTTTCTTGTAAACTAAGGTTTTAAATGCAGTTGTTTACTCAATTCCAAAGAAAATACATGACCATAACACTGATGCCATTGCACTGCTAACTATACCCCTCTGTCTGTCATCATATAAACCCCGCTCCATGCCGGATAAGCGGTTGTGATTAGTTCTATTTTTTTGGTTTGATTAAAAAATCTGCTTCAGCAATGAGTCTCCAGATGGGCCTGCAGAGCAAATTCAAATTTGCTTACATGTTTGTCTGGGTTCAACCCACCTACAGTATGTATATGTGGCATCAAATCAGAAGAGAAATTATACTCATTTGTGATATGTAGTCAGTAAGGGATAATGGACGACACGGTGGTCTGTTCACAGAAGTTAATGCACGGTCGAGGTTGTAAAACGGCCCCGACGCGAAGCGGAGCGTAAGTGCATTAACTTCTGTGAACAGACCACCGTGGAGTCCATTATCCCGCTTATTCCACTGTTACCACTTGCGTTGTGCTAATTTCCCGTTACAATTTAAACGTTTTAATCGCCGTCTTGTTTAAACTGTCTTGTAGAACTACTTTCTTCCGACACATATCACCTAATTTCTCAACTTGCAGGACAAACTGCCGTTACTAGTTCTAAATGGATGGTTGCTACGGCCAAAGGCCAGTCGTTAGTTCTATTTCTCCCGTTGTCAAGCGGGCGTGTCCCAAGATTCTGATGAACTTCAGCTTTGAAACATCGCTATTTTACTTAGCCTGCTGTCATCCATCTAGCTAAAAGCCACCTCCGTCATATGCTACAATGTTGCAATGTTCTGAACGTCTGCATTTTACAGCTCGGATGCAACGTGACCGTTCATTTAAACTTCACAACGAGTTCGGCGAATTAATATACAAGTGTGATACGGCCAAAAAAATGGATCTTCATAGGTGTGCAAATAACATACGGTTAATGGTCGTTCTAAATTACGTAGGACAATGGGAAATTCAACCAAGCAGTGGAATAATGTAATATAATGTAGCCATGAAATTGTAGTGTGTGAAATGTGATGAATTTGTCTATCTTTTTTTTTACATATTATTTAAACCATCTTTTTTCATAGGCTTCAGTCCAACTGCCTCCCAATGCCAAATTTGACCCCTACTGCCCCCGTATAAACTTGGACTCCAAAGCTGTGATGGCCTATCACTCCTCTGCTGTTGCTGTGAAGGAGCTACTGAATAAAGTTCTGAGTGCACCAGTAGAAAACCGAATCTCACTTCTTAAACCAGGTGTGTGTGCGAGTGTATACATTTATACTTCAGATGTCAGTTGAACAGCATGTGATGCCATATTCTGCATGCCTTTACACATTCTAATATTCCATTTGACAGAGTTTGAGAAACGGGTTCTTGGTGAACCCTGTCCAGGTGAACTATGCTCCCATTCATGTTATGTATTTTTATTTGGGGGGAAAAAATCAGAATGTTGAATATCTTTTCTGATATTTTAATTTTATTTATACTTTTCTGGGCTTTTCAGATGGAAAGCAGCCACCATTCTCTGTCCCACATCCTCCTGTCCCATTTTTTTATCTGGGAGGCGGGCCACTCCAATCACTTGCCTGTGTGTTTTGCCTGCCCGCTTCTCATTGAAAATGAATTGAATACTAGCGTGTAGCGCTTCTCATTGAAAATTAATTGAATACTAGCGTGTAGCGCTTCTCATGTGAAAAGCTCTGTAACCCACTGATTGCGCTTTTGAGATGACTGGTCAAATCTGGTGATTGTGCTGTGTGATTACCCTCTGATTTATGGCAGGCATAATATTAGACAGAAGTTTTAGGTCTGTTTTAGATCTAGTTTTTGTTTCATGATCAGCTAATGGCTCTTCTTCCCCTCAGGCGCCTCAGGCAGCGGTCAGTTCCCAGATATGGCCCCTCTTATGGGCGTTATACCAGATGTGACGCGCATGCCCCGTGACATGAGTGTGTACTTTCTCTTATGTCTCTTTGTAACCAAGAACTGCAATCGAAATAGTTTTCATTTCAGTTTCACATACATAACACCTTATTTTAATACACTGCAGAACCTCTTTACCTCATACAGTGGGTTAAATCAATGCAGTAACCAATTACATGCTAATATTGTAGCAGCACTTTGTGGAGAATGTTAGAATGTACATTGTGAATGTACATGGAAGCTGATGCAAGTTATTGATGAAAATCAGTTGTGGTGGGTCCTACATTCACTGTCCTTACTGGCTACTCGTTCGTCTCCTCAGATTTCCCTTCCAGGAACATCAGATCACCCAGTCCGGGTGCTCCCCTCAGACCAGGTGGACAGAAATGGAAACCAGCGCATTCAAGTATGTTATGAAAAAAGAAAGCCACCATGCAGTTCAATGTGTGCATGTTAGAATGGCTGACAGAGGGGCCTGAGAGGAGCACGAGTCAGATCATTTAAAAAGTTCTATGAAATGGGAGTAATTAACCAGCAGGGATGGTTGTCAGCAGCTCATAAGATGCTGTATAAATTGGCATGTTTTAAGGATGGTTGGTTTTCTCTTGTCATCACATAACCAGATTCACATTAATCACCGTCTGATGCCTTTCTTGCTGTTTCAGACAAGAAGCCAGAACACACGAAGAGTCAAAAGGACGCAAAGGGAGACAGTAAGACCTCAGCATCTTGTACACCATTCTGTCTATAATTATTCATACTTAATGCCTCTGACTTTGCGGCATTGCAGCATTCTTAAATGATTCTTTTTCTTTGGACATTTTGCAGAATCAGACCGTCAACGTGACAAAGGTAAGTCTGGCAATCTGTGTTGTAAGTAGTTAAAGCAGAGACTTTCTAATGTGGAGACACAGCACTCAAAAAATACTCCATAGAAATGCATGGGGCTAGTTTGTCACGCCAATATGGCCGTTGTCTACACATATCTCACCCCTTCCTCGGCAAAATGTCGACATGTGAATACATTGAGCCAATCATGTGTTGTGATCTCGCCGCTGGAGCAAGATTGGTGTCGTGAAGCCTTGCGCACGCGCATTTCTGCTGAATAGGATGCCCGACGAGTGCCCATAAAGCGTTGTCATATGGCCGCCGAGTGGAGGGACTTGCCTAAAAGGACTTTGGTTAAAGGTACCATCTCTAATTACGACTGGGGATGGAAATCACGATTGCCAGAAACGGAGTTCCAGCACCAAACCCAAAGTCCTCTGGCCCCAACTTATAGTCGTTCATTACACACATTGTTTCTAAATAAAAACCATTACGGCAATACATATGACAATACATGGATTCACTTCATGAATTAAAATCCCATGACCATCATGCTATAGTTTCCAGCAGAGATAATGGACAACTCGAGGATTGAGCACAATGGCTCATGCATCCCTTAGTCTTTCCTGCTATTGGATGCAGCATCATCACATGATGTTGTTTATATGTCAGCACTATTCTCTGCAGAATATCCACATCACACAGGCTATGCATATCACACAGGCTATGCATATCACACAGACTATACAGATCACATAGGCTACACATATCACACAAGCCAGTGGTTCCCAAACTTTTAACAGGCATGTACCCCCTGAGACATTATGATCTTCCGGAGTATCCCCAACACCACCAATTGTTAACAAGTTTTTTTTTAAATTGTTTTATTAATATTTATTTTCATAAATTTTGTCGAATAGTGAATAGGATCATAAACATACAAATCTCATCAATAGTCAACATATGATAGGCCTACAAATGTGCTGAATATAATGATTTTAAATAGATCTGCACCTAATCTCACACACAATCGTCTTGTTGAATGCAGTGATCTTATCTGCTAGGTGCTTGTCTTTGCCTTGTAACTGGAGATTTAACTCATTGAGCTTTCCAAATATATCGCCAAGATATATTGCGCATCGGGTGCTACCTGGGCCTAGGCTACAGATAAAAAAATAAATAAAAAAAACAATTGTTTTTCACGTCAGTTCGCGCCCCACCTGGCATGTCTACGCAACCCACAGTTTGAGAAACTCTGTTTTACCCTCTATGTCTCCACTCTCGAATATTTTGTTAAAGGAACACGCCACCCAATGTCAATAGTAATATATGTTCTTACCTTAACTTTCACGAGTTGAGTCATACCTCTCCCGTGTCGGTACGTGCACTCAAAAGCTCTGGTGCGCGGCTGGACTGTGTTAGCATGTTGCTATGCTAGCGGGCTTTGACGGTAACTAAGCGTAGAAGTAATCAAAAACATCCACGTTTTCCCCGACTTAAATACAGTTGCACGAGTAGTTGATAGAAATGCTACGGCCACGCAACATGAAACGTGGCGATTTTCCAAGCGAATAAACCGGAGAACTACAATGTGTGGCGCAATAGCACTTGGAGTACTTCGACCTAGCGTAGTAGTATTGTTAACACCTAATTGTAGATACTATCCACCACAGAGTTTAGAATCCATGCTTGATCGACCCCTCAGCCTCCCCCTCCCCTCTGAGCGAGAGAGAGGCACACACACTAGAGATGCGCTGATGGGCTATTATTTCAACCATAACTGCATAGCAAAACTTATCATCCATCAGCACCAAATTTTTTTGACCAATTTTCAAAACCGCACCCGCCCACCATCCGCTGGTTGTTTTAATTTAGGCTATGATTTAGCGCTGCTGACGTGAGGCTAGAAAGCCCTTGCCTGTTCTAGAAAGACTGATCCAATGCAGCAAATATATTAAAAGGCTCAAGTCGTACATTGGCTATGTTGTAGCCTATCCCCAGAATATCAGCAGCAAACTCAGTCTCTGTCTCGCAAAACACTCTCCAAATAAAACGCACATTGGCCTTATGCCTATTCTGCCAGCTTGTGAAATTAGCCTATAAAACTCGTGCAACTGTATTTAAGTCGGGGAAAACGTGGATGTTTTTGATTACTTCTACGCTTAGTTACCGTCAAAGCCCGCTAGCATAGCAACATGCTAACACAGTCCAGCCGCGCACCAGAGCGTTTGAGTGCACGTACCGACACGGGAGAGGTATGACTCAACTCGTGAAAGTTAAGGTAAGAACATATATTACTACTGACATTGGGTGGCGTGTTCCTTTAATGCGGAGGAAATAAGTTTTTAATGTGCAGTGCAAATGCGGAAGTTAAGTTACCAACGTGGGATAGAGAAAACGTTTGAAAAGGCATATGACTTAGATCTTTTTTCGCGTACCCCCTGAAATCAGTCCACGTACCCCTGGGGGTACGCGTACCCCAGTTTGACAACCGTGGACATAGGCTACACATATCACATAGTCACTTGTCTGCCTCAGGGAAAGCCCTCACTAGCACAGTGGATTTGGCACTTTCGGTCTTTATTAGAGAACCGCCCATGTAGTCAGGAAGTTGGATGTGCAGAAATGTGTGTTTCATTAATGAGATACTCAAACACTGAAAAGCCACACCAGGGAATTTTACTTGGGACTTAGAGTGGGAACCCTGACATGATTAAACAGCTTTGTGGATCAGGCTGAACCATGAGAGATTTGTGTCTGATTGATGCGTGTGTCCCTCCACTACCTGTAGATCCTGGAAAGAAGCCTTCCAAACCTGCCGGTGGGTTCCCCAAGAACCCAAGTGAATTCTGTAAAGGTCCACCTGCTAATGATGGTATGTCCGACCCTTGCAATGTCAAATTTTATCAATCTCTTTTTCAAGCATTATGGTCTTGTACCCCTGAATTAGTTTTTTTAACAATGTGGCACTTTCATCTATTGTTGTCTACAGTAGTTCTATTGATGCAAACAATTCTATCACTTTCCCACAACAGTTCAAATGGTCAGCTGTTTTTATTTCCTGAATCTAAGGTTGAGCCAGTTTATCTGGAAATAACGGATGTCTAGTTGGTAGACTTTTGCCAAAAAAAACACTAAGACAGCAGTGTGTGAACTGTGAAGTGATTTCTTAGCCATTAATCAAACAGTTTTGTTCTGCTGTAGTTCTACCATTTAGACTGTGTTGTTCAGAGTTCTGACAGTCATGCTTCCATTGTGGAAAGCTCACTTGAGGTGGCTGAAAAGTTGACCCTGACCATGTTTAGTTTACAGACTATTGTAAAAGGTCTTTTATTGGGTTTCTTGACTACTGTTATTCTCTCTGCAGCAGATACACAAGGTGTGACACTTCCTCGTGACGTCTCAACTGCTGTGAAAAGGAATGAACTCCTTCAATGTAAGTTGAGAAGACGATACTTATAGTGTGCCAGTTGTGTGTGCCAGTGTATGCCAGTTGTGTGCTATGGGCATCATGGAAAACGGCACAGAGAAGCAAATTTCAACCTCTGAGGGCTCAGTAGTTGTTCACTAACCCCACCCACCCACCCCCTCTATGTTGCTGGCTCTGCAGTTGGCACCGTTCTCAAGCTGGACCCCAAAACGGCCCACAAGCGCATCGCCCTCACCGAGGACTTCACCAAAGCGTCGGTGGCCGAGGAGCCGTGCCAGTACCCCGACGGGCCCCAGCGTTTCGGCGTGTGCTCGCAGGTGCTGTGCGCCAAGGGCTTCGCGCAGGGCCGCCACTACTGGGAGGTGAAGATGAGCAGCAACAACTTCTGCGGCCTGGGCCTGGCCTACGGCTCGGTGGACCGCAAGGGCCCCAGCAGCCGGCTGGGCCGCAACGCCCAGTCCTGGTGCGTGGAGTGGTTCAACGTCAAGCTGTCGGCGTGGCATAACAGCACCGAGACGGTGCTGCACAACCCCAACCCCAGCCGCGTGGGCGTGCTGCTGGACTGCGACAGCGGCACCGCCACCTTCTACACGATAGCCGACCGCGCCTACCCCTTCCACACGTTCGTCTTCCCCTTCCAGGAGGCCGTGTACCCAGCCTTCTGGATCTTCTCGGCCGGCTCGTCCATCTCGCTGTGCAAGCTGACCGCCTGAGCTCAGGTGATGGCCTCTCAGTGGGCACTCTCAATTGTTTGAACGTGCCACTCTGTGAAGTCATGGGGCCCTGCTTTAATGGCTGATAATACAACACAAAAACGTGAAGTAAGCACTTCTAAAATGTTCAACAGTACACTTATTTATGGGGCGAGGGAATCCGCATGTGGCATATTTAGCAGTCTTGAATCACATGAGGAAACTATTTCCTGAAAAACAAATGAATGGGCAGAGTTGGGCTTTTGTTTTGAGAAGAGAAATTGTGCTAAACAATAATGATCTTCACTGCAAACTTTTTCATGCTGCATTCTAGCACATGCTTGGTTTCATGTCAGGCTTAATGAACAAGGAAATAGACTAGTGAAATCCAGTGTAGTACTTCCTATGTGTCTACAGCTTCATCCTGAATGCACTACATGTATAGTAACTTTGCTTCAGCACTTAACAAAATGTGAAAAATTGTCATTGTAATGTAGCCACTGTTAATAGATGTTGGTAAAGTTATATATCACAACTAAAATAATTTAAAATAATTGAATCAGAAATATCAGATGTTTATCTATTATATCTAATGAGTGTATTTAGGTGTTGCCTGTTTTGTCTAATATATATATATATATATATATATATATCATTATCACATATACATACATATATATACATACATACACACACACTACCGGTCAAAAGTTTGGGTCACTTAGAAATGTTGATTCCACTCCATTATAGAAAGAATACTAGCTGAGATCAGTTGCATTGTTTTAATCAGGGCAGCAGGTTTCAGATTACATTATGAGTTTACATAATTGTAAAAGGGTTCTTAAATGTTTTCTCAGTTAGCCTTTTAAAATGATAGCAGATTAGTAAACAGCATGCGCCTTTGGATGAATGGTTGCTGATATTGGTCAATATTATTATATTAAAGATCAGCCATTTCTTTCTACAACAGACGAGAACCCTTTTGCAATTATGTAAGCAGTGCACATAATGTAATCTGAAAACTGCTTCCCTGATTAAAAAAAACAATGCAACTGATCTCAGCTGGTATTCTGTCTATAATGGAATGGAATGGAAATTTCTAAGTGACCCCAAACTTTTGACCAGTGGATTTAGAAAAATTGATTTGGAGCCCTAATTTAAACACTGGGCAAAGTGCAGTCAGTCAGTTAGTCAGTGAGCAAAGTGTCTTGTGGATGAACTAAAGCTATTATGTGGCATGTTAGTGCTTTGACCCAACAATGTTATGCTTTGGATCTGCTTTTGTAAGACCATTGAAATGAGGGCAAAGTGCTGGGTGTTCAGTAGCAGGATATAAAGTCTTTAGATGCATCAGATGTTCTCTAGCCCAATATTGACAGTTGGCTGTTCTAGTCTAGTCATTTTAGGGTGCTCCAATTACAAGTTCTGTGCTTAATGCAAGGAAGCGTTTTGTCATCTACAGTAGTAAGATTGGCACACGGACAGCTTATTTTGTCTTTGAAGCAGATGTGCTAAAGCCAGAGACCTAATAACTATTGGTCTCTTCAGGATATTACTGTGGCCATCTGTGTGCAGAAGCAGTGATGTGTTTCCCAAAACCATAGCTGCTAACCTGTTAGCAACTTAGTTGGCTGGCAATGGGAAATTGCATTGCAACCAACAAGGTTGTTAACTTAGTTAGCAACTATGGTTTTGGGAAACGCACCCCAGAACGGCATCCTTGACAGCCAGCGTGCCTCCAAAAGTGATGCGTTGATCACCTTCCTGTGTGGACCCTGGATGCGTTTCCCAGAAGTGTTATTCTATGAGAGTGACTCTTAACTCCCTGTTGAGTTTTTTTTTTTTAAACTCCCTGTGCTTTTGGAAGTGAGGGAAACGAGGCACCTGATTAACACCTGACTCCTTGTCAGTTGAGATGTGCTGGTGTGCACAGCTGTGCGGTAGCCAGGGGAAAAATCGAATTCTTGTGTCTCTGTCTTGGTGATGGCTTGACCCTTTGTTCTCGTTCAGCTGTACATGTCGGGGGCTAGTCTCCCATTATTCCACACACAGCTGGACAGAGGCTGAGTAAAATAATCAGGACAAATAGATTGAATAATAAAGAGTTGTTGGATTAGTTTTGTTTGATGTTTGTCTTGTTCTGAGGGCCAGTTACACCATGCAGGTACAAGGTCTGTCTGCTCATGTGACCATGTTCCACAGTGGCTGATACGTTTCCTTTAGGACAGCCACTGGCATCAAACATGGATGTAATTTGGGGCGGATCACTCTTGAGATCAAACCTGGGTGTTCTTTGGGACGGATCACTCTTGAGGTTATGCCAGTCTTCACTGCTCCGAGTTCTGTCAGTGGGCCAGGTTAGCTCCTTCTCCTGTTTCCATTTATAGCCAGCCTGTATACAGATCAGCCATTTTAAACATGCCATCGGTACACTTCCTCAAATGTGACATTGCTGTTTTCTGTGGTAAGACCTCAGCTGTTTCTGCACTTACTGATAAAAAAAAACACCACATAAAGTTTACTGCCAAGAACAGTGAGTTGTTTTTTCCAGTAGTACTGCGTTTGGCTTTGGCTGATCTGACAGGCCTGCTCACAGGAGAGGAGACTGCAGCGTGTGGGCAGTTGGATTTCCTGTGGTCACAAGATCGCTCATGTTTGCTACCGTTTCTTATTCAGTAGATCAGATTCTTGTACAACAAATGGAATGCAAACAAATAAAGCTGTGTGCGAAAGAGTACACAAATTGAGAAAGGTTTGTTCTACTCTCGTGCACTTGTTTTCCTGTCTTACATGAACGGGTGCACTCACATTGTGGTTTTGAATAACTTGGTGCTGCAACTGAACAGCAACACATTGAATAGCTTGGTGTTGCAACACATGGTTAAGCAGCTTCTGTGGGCCTATTCATGTAAGGATCGATTTGTTATTCATGTGAAGGTCTAAAACGGCCGAGAGGGTGCGCCTGATGTGCACAGTGCAACCAAGGCTTTGATGCTCTTCTGTGTAACACGATCAGTTTCACAGTTCATACTTGTTCAGTGAGTCCAGATTCGCTAGCTTGTCATTTGCGTGCACCCACACACACACACATCCACATCACACACACACACACACATCTGCTTTTCTTCAGTGAGATGAAGACTGTCCAGCATGTGTGTATATGAAAATGTGTTTTGATTAGTTCCCAAAATGTACATCATTTCTGACATTCATCTTAAACGTACCAAATATATTCATTTACACTGTTGAAACTATCATACCTGTGAAATCCATACCTTGTTAAATACTGTGATGTACACCTGTCTTTGTTCACAATAGTACTAGAATGACCACTGATCCTTGGATCTGTCTGTTTGTTCTTCACTTCTAAATCTGTTGCAGTTGGGTATGTAACCATTATAGCTGAGAAATTGTCTACGTAGTTAAACTATGGTCATGTAATTTTATCTTGTAACTATTAGATTGCTTCCTCCAAAGTAATTGCAGTAATAAAAATGTCTTGTCTTGTCTAAATGTTAGTGTTAAATAAAGGGTGAAATAGAAAACCGTCTGTTTGGTGTTCTTAGTTGTTACATCTTAAGAGCGACTTTTTTTTAATCAAACAGTGGGGCCCACTGGTGGAAACGTACCATCTCAGATTTTTTTCCTTCTTTTTTTCCCCCAATGAGATGAAGAGCAGAGGTCAAATAAGAATATTCATCAGTTTGTTGAGATTAACCCTTCACCAGCTGAGCACACCACACAGTTTTAGGCACTTTTGGCAGCATGCTATTTCAAACCTTTATCTCAAATCTGTAGCTAGAGCCCACGTTTCCGTTGCTGTTCTAGGGCACTTTATCAAGACATCCAAATCACTGAAAGGGAAACCTCACTGACCACCACCAATGAATCACCCACCTGGGTGATGCACAAGCCAATATACACCAGAACACTCACCATATTCTTGATTCTTGAGATAAGGGACAAAACATGTCCCCCATCAAAATGACAATTAAAAAACAAATTATTTCATTTAAAAAGGCTTTAAAAGTTGGATATGAAAGACTTGTGCATGTTTAGACTCTTAGTTTTGGCTATATATATATTATTGCATAGTAATTTCATAAAATACCGGCACTGTACTATGAAAGCCCATGCAAATGACCTCGTCCTCCGCAGAGGTTACAGTATCAAACTGCAAAAATAAAGTGTTTTAAAATGCCCAAATATGATTATGAGGTTAATTGGATGGCTTAATAAAATATCACAAAATACTTAAAGTGAACATTGCATTATTTTATACATTAACAACCGCCTTTCAAAATCTGTCCTCAATTCATGTCAACTCTGTCAGATATTTTTTAAATTCAAAATAAATCAGGCATATTTTGGTCAGCTTTAACCCTGAGGACCCCCTTTGACTTCTTTCTGTTGATGGATGCAGCAGTTCATCACATGGTCTTGTAAGTGTTTTTTAAAAAATAAATATTCAGCAAACAAGTTGAAATCCCTGTGGTCACAGCTTTTATGTTTGAAATAAAAGTTGCTATTTTGGTTTATTTTGGTTTATTTTAGTGGCAGCTGGCAACTGAGGAAAATCAAAATTGCTACCATCTACTACACATGATTAAGTTAAAAAAACATGTTTTGTCAACTCTGTCAGACATCAACTCTGTCAGATATTTTCTCTGACGGTGTTGACATGTAAGCTGACGGAGTGGAAAAGTGCTCCCAAATACTCATTAAGTAATGTATAACAACTACATAACATGATAATATGATCTAAGTATGCATGTTGATTGACTTAAAACATCTTAATATACCCAAATGTCAAATAACTTATAATAATAACTCATAAAAAGTTTTGTTTTTATCTGTACTCTAGGCATGGCTAGACAAAAATTGTCAGTGTAGGAGCAAAAACAAAGACAGTACCAGAGAAAAGGGAGAGAAAGAATTAACAGTGACCCAGAAAGCAGAAGGGACAGTTAGACGGTAAACAGCAGTTAGAAAAGGAGAGACAGAGATGGAAGGACAGGGTCCAAAACAAAAAAGTAAAACAAGTAGAAGAATTAGGACCCAGAGCAAAAACGCACCGCAGAAAGTATTGGAGGAAAGCAAAGAAAAGGTCCAGAGCTATGCAGAATAGATGGCTAAATGAAATAGACACCCCACCAGAATGTCCTCTGGACCAGGCTGTTGAGGAGCCTACTTCAACCCAGCATGCCCTTGCAGCTGAGAGAGAGAGAGGAGAAAAACCAGGAAAAGACATGCATAAAAGCATTGAAAGAAAAGGTTAAGAAATTAACAAAAGAGCAACACAAACTAAGAAAGCAGGAATGGCGGAAAAAGAAGGCTCAAATAGAAAAGTCAAATGTCAAACTAAAAGATAAAATGATTGTAGATTCTCCATGAACAGAAACAGAGAGGATGATAACCGGAAGCCAACACCGGAACTCCAACATTAGGAGATATCTTCTTTTCAGAGCAGGAGAAGGAATTACACAACTCATGTGGCACAGAAACGAGCCATTGAAAAATCAGGTCACAGACAACTGGCATTACACTGCAAAAATTGTGTATCTAATAAAATCTAACCAAGATTATTAATCTTATATCAAGATAAAAAACTAGTTTGTATTGTTTTCAGTATAAAGAGACTTACCTAGCTGCTTTCTCATGAAATCATTTGACTTCATTTAAGAAATGTTTGACTTATTTTAAGACATCTCATCCTGAAAATAAGAAAATTTGGTTCCACAGCTGAGCCGCATAGCAGCTAAAAGCTGCTTCACCATGTTTAGTTCTAACAGTAGGTTTTATGGTTATGGTTATGGTTATGGTTATGGATTTAGCAGACGCCTTTGTCCAAAGCGACATATAAATACAAAACAACATAATAATATTTAAAAATGAACAGGGAACAGATTAAAATCTAGGTCAAATATAGTAAGGAGAATAGTTGTAGTACACAACTTTTACTAGCAGGTTTTTCACCTGGGACCTAAGAGGACGAGAAGGTGTGTACTGCTGAAGCATGTCTGACAGGTATTTAGGTCCTGCTCCATTTACTGATTTATAAACAAGCAATAGTGCTTTAAAGTCAATTCTGTGACTTACTGGAAGCCAGTGCAAGGACTTAAGAATTGGGGTAATGTGGTCAGTTCTTTTAGTTTTTAGAATCCTAGCTGCTGCATTTTGTATCACCTGAAGCTGTTTAATAGTCTTTTTAGGAAGGCCTGTGAACAGTCCATTGCAGTAATCAACCCTGCTGGAGATAAATGCATGAATGAGTTTTTCTAAGTCATATTTTGACATCAGCCCTCTGAGTTTGGCAATATTTTTGAGGTGGTAAAAAGCTGATTTAGTTATCGCTTTCATGTGGCTTCTTCATAGGCTTTGTCAGTTTGGTGTTAGGTACAGACAACTATCATGCTCTTGCAGTGAGCCATTGGATTGCCAATGCTTTCCCCCAGCTACTATTTGTATAAGAGACTGCTCAGAGGAGCAGCAGACTGATGCAAGGGCCAGGAAGAGCCGTCCATTGGCCATGTTGATGCAGGAGATGGAAGACGAGTTGGGAGAAGCAGGGGATTCGGTTAAAGAAATGTAAGATTTGGTGGATGAAATGGAAGAGGAGCCATTGAAAGATCCTGGGGGTGCTACTGTTGATATAATTATCAACAGTTTTGAGACAGGGGATTGGCTGGCAGTGGTGTATGATGATCACTGGTGGTTAGGAAAGTCCATTGATGTAGATATAGAACACCAAGATGTGAAAGTTGAGTTTTCCTTGTGGTCCTACTGACAATTTTCACCCTAAATATGGGAGGAGGGTAGCCTAGAAATCTAGACGTACCCTAGCAGCAGCAAATGTAATTTGCAGCCAGGGTAGTCTAGCAACTCTCTGTTGGCTTGTGAGCTGGAAAAATCAAACTTCGATCAGGCCAATCATATTGTGTGTAGAGTCGGTGGGCGGGCTTAAAATAATGATGACAGAGTTGCGACGGTGCCACGTGAATTCCTTACTACTTGAAAACAAAGAAGATGGGTGCTGTTGCTAGATGTGGCAGGATAGCCACAGCAGTGGAGAAGACGGAGGAGACCAAACAGATTTCAACGAAAGGCTTCGTTTATTTTTTTTCTTTTTCCTCTTTTCTTAAAATCATGCAAATATTTACAGTGTCAACCATGCATGAAAAATACGCAAAACAAAACTGTAGCAAAACAAAAAGTAATAAGCATAAGTAGCCAGGCTAAGTCCTCAGACCCTGAACCACCATCAACCACAATCAATTGACAGACATGTTCCCATCACTACCATCACGGACATAGTGAGGCTCTGGGGCCTAATACAGAGCATTGCTATCCGTAGCCCCACCCCCTGGATAACCCCACTGTCAAAATTAATCAATTAACTAAATAACAACATTACCAAATAACAAATCAAACAAGAAAACACATAATATACAAACACATACAATAATTGACATGTACAAAAACACCTTACTAAACCCCTAAAAATAGCTTTAATTTATTACCCCTAAAACACCCCCATAACAATGGGCTGCCCCACAATGAACCCGGGAAACCCCTCTATTTCTTCCCAATGGAACAGTCCATCTGTGCACGCAACGCGGAAGTAAGTTTTTAAGGGCGGGTGAGTGAATGGCTTACGGAGTTGTGATAGCAAATGTTTAATCAATAAATTACGTTTTTAACAGCCAGTGTGCATTATTTTACTTGTTGATACTAGACAAAGAATATACAGATGAGAAATGAGAATGACAATATATCTTACGTGAATGTTTGAATCAGTGAGCTGCACAAACTATAGCCATCTAGAAATGCTGGTAGGCCTTTCCCTGCACTCTAAAAAACTAAGTTCGGCCCTGTGTAAGTAATCTATGGTAAATGGTGATTAATGACAATGTTAAGAAGATAAACAGTACATACAGTAATGAGAATGAGTAGCGTCAGGACAGGACAGCAGTGATTTAAAGATGCCGGCAAATGGCCGCCTGCGCGCTGCGCTACATGCGCGTGTGCGTCACAGCTCAGTCTGTGACACTAGAAAACAGCGGTCTTTGAATCGCGACTTGAGTTATAAGCTTTTTTTTAAGTTGGCAAAAGTTTGATCAACTAGCTCCACTGGTGGGCAAGCGGGAAAGCGCATGGGACTCTGTTCTGTTACAGAATACATGCCCAAATATGTATTTTGCAACATATTCAATCTGAGTAACGTATTCTGAATACTTGGATTACTTCCGCATTGAATTGCAATGCATGCAGCCATCAAATCCTGCTTAATAAACATGCCTATTCTGGTGTGAAGTGTTAGGCCCACATAGGAGAGTGTAAAGTCAACTAAGCTACCTGATACAAAATAGCAAGGTGACCAGTAAAACTACAGCAGGCGACTATGCTAGGAGGAGGGATGTCTGTTTCTGTCCAGTGAAATATTTTGAAACTGACAGGGACAGCTTGTCCCCTCCAAGCAAGACAGACCAGGGAGCTCTATGCCATAGCCCCTGATGTTATGGAGTTCATAGAGCATAGGCATGTTCAACACCTCTTGTCCAATGCCCAAGTCCCGCAGGTTAAGTATAAGTAAGTATAAGTATATATACTCTTTTGATCCCGTGACAAACTATTATATAAATATCTAATACTTGGCTCTACACCGAAGGCAGTAATGATTTACTTACTTGCTGAGAGAAATTGGAACAAATCATAGAACTTACTTGCCTGAGGTCCTGTAGAAGCTCTTTGTTTGAAGTTTGATACCCTTTCCCTTGATACTGCCATGTCAAATCTAGGTAAATAAAAAACCTGTTCCTTTTCAGGCATGATAGATGAGATCTATGTTTATGATGATATCCAATTCAAATTAATGTACTGTAGTAGGCCTATCGATTTTTTGTTTGTCACTTTTCAAAAGTACTTTTGTCCCTTATCTCAAGAATCAGTGATATATATATATATATATATATATATATATATATATATATATATATATATATATATATATATATATATTTACACACATATACACATACAGCACACACACACATACATACCAGCTTGAGGAGAGTGAGGGAATGAATGGATGGGCCAATGAGCAATGAATGAGTCTTGTCTTGACATACTACATAGCAGCCTTGGTTGAGCGTGGGTTAGCTTAAACGAGTTTAGTCGTTCTTCTGTTATTCTTTGATAAATAAAACATTCCATGCCATGTGTTGATGGTAATTTTGATACCACAGATGAATGAAGACCCAGTAGAATTTGAACCTGTGCGCTCGTTTCGATGCAGAGCATTGTGGCATCTAGAAACGCTATCGTAGGTTGCCTGTGCAAACTGTACCAAAATTAACGTCATCCGTCATCAGTTAAACTCGTAGGCCTATTTAAAAATCAAATGATAATATTACATTGGAGGAATTAAATCAGTGAAAAAGCGTGAGAAAAGGCATGTGCGGTTGAAGGTTGTGTGTCATGGTCTATGTGGGAGACTTGAGAGAGCCCTGTTGAACAGGTTTACCAAGTGGCTGTGACCGATTTATGAACATTTTCCTTGAACCTGGAGAGCTAGTCCGACACAGGCCAGGAGGTAGGCCTACTGGTAGTTTGCAAGCATCCTGTTGCAGACCCAACCTGGATCGGCTCGTTGCAGGCAGGGATGGATTAGCCTACTGATCGGCCTACCGGGCCCTGGCCGAGGGCAGAGACTTTCTAATGAGGAGACACAGCACTCAAAAATCCTCCATAGAAATGCATGGGGTTAGGTTGTAACGCCAATATGGCAGTTATCTACTCTACACATATCCCGCCCCTTCCGCGGCAAAAAAGTCGACGTGAAAACATAGTGCCAATCATGTGTTGTGAATAGACTCAAAGTGTGGTCCGCAAGCTATCCCAAGTGGTCCGCGAGCAGACGTGGTAAAATATACTGGTAATATAGAGGAGTTGTTTGTTATATTGAACCAACTTTAATGTAAATCCAAACAGTTCTATGACACTGCCTATGTAAACTACGTTTAAATCATATGAATCCTCTGACACAATAAGCAAGGTGCAAAGACAATAAGCAAGGTTGTTTAGTGGGCCTATTGTGTAATATATTGTTGAAGTAGGTCTACTTTTTTTTAGCTATTGGTCTGTGAAGTTTTTTTTATTGGTTAAGTGGTCCTTGGTCTGAAAAAGTTTGAGAAACACTGGACTACATCGTGCCAATCATGTGTTGTGATCTCAGCGCTGGAGCAAGGTTTGTGTCGTGAAGCTTAGCGCACACTTAAAAATGGGTTCTTGTATAATCTGTATAATGTGATTAGATATTGTTGTTAATAATGACATCTTTAAATTTGCTCGTCTAGTTCTATCCCTGGGCCCTTGTCCACACTTTTCAATATGCAGTGGGTGGAGTTAGGCTCAGAATGATTTTATCATTTTACTCATTCAGCAGACTGTCATATGAGGAATTACAAACCGAGGAACCCTATAGGCTATATTCAAATGACTCCAGGAGCGTTCACCACCCGATGCCAGCCAACTTAGACCTGCTAAGCCAGTCTTCTTGACGAGGTAAGTGTAGTGTTAAAATAAGAGGTGGGTAAACTATGAATTCTGTGATCTCGGTGAAGTGGACTGCGCCATGTGGTATCGGATAAAAAAAAAAAGGCAAACATGTTTGATAATGATGGAGGTTATTGTCCAATGCTTATAACAATACCAGTGGTATTAAATGGTTCCGAGAGTGTTGATGAGTGTACATATTGTGAATCTGGATAATACAGTGTGATTTTTGAATGTTAAAAGTTGCAATTGGTGAATACTCTTTTGAGAGGTGGATAAACTCTATTTCTGACATTTCAGAGGTGGATAAACTGCGTTTACTTGCGTTTAGCCTCCACTACATCCCTGAGTGTATAACGAAAGATGTTTCATTATAGAATACACGGGAATAATGTGTGTGTGTTTGTTTTTTAAATAACAAGTTGGCTAATTTCGAATTCAGTAGGCTATTTTTAGCTTTAGCCAGAGACGGTTGAGATCTTTGCTTTAGCCTACTGGCGTGCGACCTGCCAACACCCGTTCTAGGAGTTAGATTATTCGGTGGCATGTAAGATGGCATGTAGTGACATGTACGGTGGCACGTACTGATGTACGATGGCACGTTTTTGTCGAGTTTCTCACGTAGCCTACAGTGTCTCCCGGTGCCCTCCTGTTATTTCTCCCGAAAGAGTAGGCTACCATAAATTGCACGACCGTCCAACTTTATTATTAATATCACGGCTTAATACAATTATTATTACGCACTAATAACATTACGCATTTGTCATAAAATCTGGTAACGCCCCAAACCTGAGTCAGGGAGCGTGGGCTACGCACACTTACTGCGCAGGTGCTCTCAAACAAGCAAGCAAATGTTCGGGTGCTAACCAGCTGTTGTCTGATAGCCCAGTGTTTTTCAACCACTGTGCCGCGGCACACTAGTGTGCCGTGAGAGATCATCAGGTGTGCCGCAGAAAATTACCCAAATGTCACTCACTCAGGGGCGTAGATTTGCGTGGGGACCGAAGGACGTGTCCACACCAATGTCAGATTACGACTGAAATGTCCCCACCAATATTCAGGTTGAAGTGGGGGGGGGGGGGGGGGGGGGGGGGGGGGGGGAGCGCTCACATAGCCTATAAGGGTAAATCGCGCTGATTTGAAGTTACCTATAATAACTACCAGTGAGCCGCAGGAGACGCTGCGCTTCAGCTTTACTTCACTACAAGGCATATGAAGTGCGTCCAAATTCATCCATTCTTCTCTGTTGAACTCCTCGAGTAGGCTACTCATCACACATGTGTCACATGAAAGAGCCTTTTCTCAGCTTTTAAACGGTGCTATAGCCACTATTTGCTGTGATAAACAGTTCGCGAGAAAAATTAACTTCAAGAGATTTAATAATTATTCTCTGTGCCCATCTCCACATCCATTCGTCTCGGTGGAATATCGTAGGCAAGGGCGTCAGTTTGTTTTTAATAGTGGTGGGGACAATAACCATAAGCTTGAGTGTGGTTTGAAAAGTGCGGGGTACCCTTATGTAAGCTATTCATCCATTCAACGCTGCATTACAATATGCTCAACAGTGTTGCGCCGGTTAAGGTTTTTTAACATCCGCACCCACCCGACCCGTCAGGAGAGTCAATCTTCACCCACTAGACCCTCAATATGCACTGATTAGGCCTAACTACCCGAACCTGACCCGACCCGACAAAAAAAAACAAAAAAACAATGAGACGTCTTTTTGCCGCAACGTGTGTCTGAAAACGAGGTGAAACCGACTGCACTTTGGTTAGCTTGCATTTGCTTTGCTGTTGCTTAGAATGTTAGATTCTTGCGATAGATGTCTTCAGACAATAAAAAGTAATTTGGAAGGGAAATTGAAGAGAAGAGTTGGCCGTGATTCCCCTTTGAAAATCAGAGGTTCACAGGCTACTGTGGCCTTGGTCAGTGGCGCCGCAAGCCGTAATCCTGTAGCCTATGTGCGTACAATTCATTAATGAAATCATTCAATACAACAATAAAAATAGCTTGTGTACTGTCTTAATTGAAACATGCTTCACGCACAAATGATAGCCTAGGACAAAGAGAATGGACATCTCAACATAAGGATACATTAGAAGATGATGATTGGTGTAAACTTTGTCACACGACGTGATAAGCAGTTCGGGCGCTTAAAAACGCAACGTTCCATTCAGTCATAAATCATTCAAACGTAGGCCTAGTGCTCGTCATGAAAAGAAAACAGCAGCTTAATATTTTTCAGGTGTTTAACAGTAGGCCTAGGCGCACTGTAGGCTATCAGTTATGCCGTAGGCAGTGAGATTATTAGGCATTGCATCCTGTCACTCTGTTTGGAACATCGCAGTTCGGGTTGATAAGATTCAGTTAATGCGAGTATGGGTCGTCTCAAAGTTTGGGACAACCAAACAGCAGAGTAGGCAAAGCAAATCCTACTTGTTAGGTTACCAATAGCTGTCTTTTCTCTAGGCCTAGGCCTATCGGAAATCGTGACATAAGCTCGTTGGTTTCTTTTTTCTTTTCTTTCTCGTTCGCGTGTTGGGTAAAGCGATAATGCATTTAAATCAATGTACATCAGAGCCGATATGGCCAGCCCTGATCTGCTGCTCTGTAAAGGTATTTCTGTCCCGCACAAATTTGCTGAACTACTTGCGAAGTAGCCTATTCCTCACAGACATCACATGTATCACACGAAAGAGCTTTTTCTCAGCTTTTAAACGATGTTGGTGGTTAGTTGTTGTGGTAAACGGTTCGCGAGAAAAGTAGCCATAACTTTCATTTAATCATAGGCTATTTGTTGCGCCCGTCTCCCTACCCATTCATCTTGGCTTCGCGAACTTTCCCTCAACACATGACAAACCATATATCAGAATAAACAGCAGACCTTACCGAACACAAAGGTGTAATTAAAGTTTAAAGTTTTCATTAAAGTTTAAAGCACTCCCCTGTACAGTTAGCCATTTCAGAGTAATCCGGTTTTAAATTTGCAGCAATGTCTATATGCATGTCTCCAACTTGTTCACAATGTGTTTAAATTGTTCAATAGGCCTACATGATTTTATAACAGGCCAAATACAAAATAAATGTTACAAATATCGCCTAGATAGCCTATCTGTAAGCATTACAATATACATATAGGGCAGAGCAACGCTCGAGTTCATGCTTTGTTTTATCGCTGGATTTTAGGATAGCCTACTATGGCAACCGATTGCATTCCGAGCTACAGTCAACTCTAGCAGGCATTAAATGACTGGAGGGTCGGGTGGGTGCGGATGTTAAAAAACCTTAACCACGCAACACTCGATCCACACATATCCAGGCAGGTGCGCATGCTGTGAGGATGTCATTGTGCGCGCCTATCGCATGGTTTAGACTCGATGATTTCAGTATGTGGGGATTTTTTCGGTCGCAATTGGTTTGCACTTTTTTAGAAGTGGTGGGGACAAAATTCAAATTATAAATAGTGGTGTGGACATATCCCCCCCGTCCCCACCGTAATCTACGCGTATGATCGTAGGCCTACACACTCTTCACGCAACACATGACAACCCATATATCAGAATAAACAGCAGACCTTACCGAACACAAAGGTGTAAAGCATTCCCGTGTATAGTTAGCTGTTCCAGAGTAATCCGGTTTTGAAATAAATTGTAGAAAAATTCAACATGGTCTTTCGGCTTTAAGCATTTCTTAAAACTTTGCTGTGCTTACATCGCCTAGATATCTGTAAATAGGCCTATTAGAGAATATACAGGCAGCTTATGGTTAAGAGTTGTCAATGTAGCCTTAATGATTCTTTTCACAAAATGCTAAGCATGCATGTATTTAAGTTTCTTAAAACTGAGCTGTGCTTAAATGGGTCAATGCATGATTTCATAACAGACCAAATAGAAAATAAATGTTAAATATAGCCTACATATGTATACATATTAAAATCAGATTATATGCTACACAGTATAGATCAAGTTGGACAGTAGCACATTTTAATCATGGGTAGTTGGACAGTAGCACATTTTAATCATTTTATATATCTATAGTGGCTGGTGAAAGAGTTGAGTGGCTTTTCCTTTTTTTTTTCGGGGGAATTAGTGGGTGTCCCCACCAAAGCTCAGACCAAACCTACGCCCTTGCACTCACTGGTCCAGAAAAGCAACTGTTGCATCAAAGAATTTAGAACCACATGCTCTCATTGATTGTATGATTGCACTATTTGTGGTATGCAGGCATTGTACAACGGGGGCCCCATATCCAGAATTCACAGAATCATCACATATCCAGTTCAAAACAACAATTAAATTAGATATAGTCACCTACAAATGACAGAGGGCGCTTGTTTTATTGAGCAGGTCTTGCATAGAAGCCATAATAAGGCCATCTGTGTATTATTTGAAATTTTAGGCTATGGTATGTTTATTTTTTCTTCACACAGGATGTTAGTGTGCCGTGGGACATTTTAAGTGTCAAAAGTGTGCCGTGGCACAAAAAAGGTTGAAAAACACTGTGATAGCCTACAGTACGTGTATTATTCTCTAGGCGGGTGGACTATCCTACATAAACTGGCAGCAACGACCGAAAGTGTTGCATCTGGAGTGTATAGGGTAGGTAGGCTATATTAATATGATGCTGATATTACACTGTAACACTGATCATGAATCAAATAGGCCGAAAGCAGTCTTCCCAAGTAGGCCCACCTACTGTAGTCCCACCCGAAAAAAATCAACCGTTTAAACAAATTAAATACAAATCTAAATCTTGGCAAGTGTAGTTTAATCATATTTTAAGATTTAATGGAAGCTCAGATTGTAACATTATAGGCTAGCCAAGGCCTCTTATGATTTTCTCTCAGCAGTCGTGTTAAGATATTGTTTTGACGGGACTGTGTATCTCTACATAAAGACCAGTTCATCAACTTGCGTTTCTCTCCTCCGCAGATCTATACGCATTATAGAAACGGCGCACAGAAATGGCGACGGATACTGCATCAATGCTCGGCCTAGAGGGAGAACTCACATGTAGTATCTGCATGTGCATTTTTGAAAACCCCGTTACTCTCCCCTGTGGTCATAACTTCTGTCAAGGCTGTTTGGATGTAGCCTGGAAAGAAAATGCCCTCCTGGCATGTCCTCAGTGCAGGCACAATTACTCTAGCAAACCCGAGCTGAAGAAAAACACTGTCCTAAGTGCTATTGTTGACACCATCAAAACGAAGTCATCTTCATCGGAATCAGACCATTCCAATGATGTACCAGTCAAGCAGGAACCAGATGTCATCAAATGTGATACCT
This sequence comes from Alosa pseudoharengus, assembly GCF_046254945.1. Classification (NCBI taxonomy): domain Eukaryota; kingdom Metazoa; phylum Chordata; class Actinopteri; order Clupeiformes; family Clupeidae; genus Alosa; species Alosa pseudoharengus. The sequence goes on from NW_027468564.1 coordinate 55,678,103, forward strand.
GCAGGGAGCTAAACGCAGTTAAAACCTGCCTTACATGCATGGCCTCGTTCTGTGAAGAACATCTGAAGCCGCACGAGGAAAATCCTGTTTTCCGCGCGCACCAACTGACCGACCCTTTAGGAGATCTGCAGGAGCGGATTTGCCAGGAACATTACAAGATCAAAGAGTTCTTCTGCAAGGAACACGAGTGCTGCATCTGCAGTACCTGTCTACAGGTGCATCGAGGTTGCGACTACACCACCCCACAGGAAAGGCGAGAACAGAAAGAGGTCTGTCAATTATTAATTGTCCCTTACCTTTAAGGAGACTGTAAACGCGAAGTCAATTACCCCTAGGCCAGTGTTTTTCAACCACTGTGCCGGGGCACACTAGTGTGCCGAGAGAGATCATCAGGTGTGCCGCAGAAAATTACCCAAATGTCACTCACTGGTCCAGAAAAGCAACTGTTGCATGAAAGAATTTATAACCACATGCTCTTATTGATTGTATGATTGCACTATTTGTGGCATGCAGGCATTGTACAACGGGGCCCCATATCCAGTATTCACAGAATCATCACATATCCAGTTCATAACAACAATTAAATTAGATATATTCACCTACAAATGATACAGAGGGCACTTGTTTTATTGAGCAGGTTTTGCATAGAAGCCATTATAAGGTCATATCTGTGTATTATTTTAAATTTTAGGCTATGGTATGTTTATTTTTTCTTCACACAGGATGTTAGTGTGCCGTGGGACATTTTAAGTGTCAAAAGTGTGCCGTGGCACAAAAAAGGTTGAAAAACACTGCCCTAGGCTACAGCAGCCCTTAACACATGTAGCCTACAAGACCATGGATTTTCACATGACTGCAGCGATAAAATAATGTTTATTTACATAATTAAGCCACTTAAAGAAAGGCTATAGGCCTACCAGTGGCAGTATATACTGTATTTCAAAGCAAATTAGTAACTGTATGCTCACATATTGCAAGGGTTGGGCTACACAATGAATAGCAATTTGAATATGTAAGAAATATAATGATCAACTTGAAGGTTGTGTTTCTCTGTTCATTCCTAGTCTGAGATAAGTGGTATGTTGAGTTTGCTTGAGAGAAAGATTGACAAGAACAACATTGTTATGGCCCAAATGGGGCAGCAGGAGTTGGAGCTACAGGTAAGTGTGCACTGGTCACACTAATATAACTATATGTGTTCAAAGATAAACAAAATCCACATGCCAGAAAATTGTGAAATTGTTTTCTAGGATGATGCAGTTGCTCGTAAGAAGATGGTGAACACAAAGTATCAGTTCATAAGAGATCTGATTGACAGGGATGAGCAAGATGCTTTGAGAGCCGTGGATAAGGAATTGGAGAGTGGTCAGACAAAGCTCCAGTCTCTAACAAAGACGTTTGGTAAGAATGTGGAGAAGATGAGCCAAACCAAAGTGGAGCTCAACGGCCTTCTGTCAAGAGCGGATTCGTTGTCCTTCCTGCAGGTATATGGTGTGGTATCAAATCAGAAGGGGAGAAATTATACACATGAATGATCATGAAGGAACTAAATGTAGTCATGAAATTGTGCATTGTGTAGATGCTGAAAGACTGATATTGAAAGTTTCAGAAATGCTCTTTCATGTCATCTCATCTTTGTTTCTGATAGGCTTCAGTCCAACTGCCCTTCAATGCCAAGTTTGACCCTTACTGCCCCCGTATGAACACAGACTCCGAAGCTGTGACAGCCTATCAGTCCTCTGCTGTTGCCATCAAGCAGCTACTGGACAAAATTCTGAGTGTACCAGCAGAAAACCGAATCTCAGTCCTTGCAGGTGTGTGTGTGTGTTCACAGCCATCTTTCAAAATATGTCTGAACATGACACCACCTCTCTAGATGTTGTAAAACTTATATCAGACAGAAAATATGTGTAATGTAACTTCCTCCCACAATAAATAAATATGTGTTTGAGCATATTCTTTTTATGATGTCAATTGACAACATTTGTCATGCCTTTCTAATAATTCTAATATCCAATTTTGCAGATTTTGAGAAGGTTCTTGACAAAGGTGAAATATATTCCCTCATATCCCTTATTTTTAATTAGCAAAACAAGCAGACATTTTGCACTGCTGGACTCTTCAACTCACCCAGTGGGTTAAATCAGTAACCATTGCAACGTAACATTTACATTGTATTATAATATTTGAAGCTACAAGTTATTGAAACATTTATTTGTGGGTCTACATGTCTTTACTAGCTTGTTCTTCTCCTCAGATTCTGGTTCTGGTTACACTCGCCCTCCTCAGGCGGGGCATGGCAACCCAGGTGCTCCCTTCAGACCAGATGGCCAGAGAATGAATCCAACGCATCCACGTATGTCATGAACAGAAAGCCACCGTACAAATGTGTGCACAATGCACAGAGGGGCCTTAAGAATAGCAGCCATAGCTATTGTAAACCTGGTGCGCCATCATCACATGAAGCAAAAAGACAATTATAATGAATAAGTCAGTAAGCAAGCAACACACAGGAAAACAAAGCATGTAGATGAAGCATTTCTTGTCAGCAGGTTGTTATATACTAAGGCTTGAATATAAGAATGATATATTTTGTCATCACATTAGCAGGTTTGTCTTCACATTAATCACCGTCTGACTCCTTTCTTGCTGTTTCAGACAAGAAGCCAGAACACACGAAGGGCCAAAAGGACCAAAAGGGAGACAGTAAGACCTCACCATCTTGTACACCATTATGTCTATAATTATTCCATACTTAAATGTTTTGCATTTGGCAACATTGCAGCATTTTAAATGGCTCTCTATTTGGACATTTTGCAGAGTCAAACTGGCATCACGATAAAGGTATGTCTGGAAATGTGTGCTTTGAGCTGTTGGATTTGGCAATGAAAGGACAATAAACAGAATTGAAACAGGAGATGTTTTCTGGAAGCACCAAATGCCCTTCTCACCTGTAACCTGATGGAATTAGTTTGCCACGTGGCCTCTGTGTAATCATACATACTTGAGGACGTGTTTATTTGTCTTTCGGGTGAAGGCCATTCATGTGCTTTAGCAGCCATAGCTGATTAGGGGAAGCCTTAGGGGCCACACCATCTAGCCATAGTTGTGATGAGACTAAACCTGGTGTGACCTTACCATATAAGTATAAGTATAAGTATATATACTCTTCCCGTCAGGGGAAATTTGGTCTCTGCATTTATCCCAATCCGTGAAAAACACTCTGGTGTGACCTTACCATATGAATCCAAACATTGATTGTCAATGAAGAAGTCAGCAGTAAGTATAAAAGATTGTGATGAAATGTGAGTATCTAGCAGTGGCGGACATTACTTGAGTACATTTAGGCTACTCAATACTGTACTTAAGTCACTTTTTCATGTATCTGTAGTCTACTTGAGTATTTCAATTTTGTTACACGTTTTACTTTTACTCCTGTACATTTCTAGGCCAAATATCTTACTTTTAACTCCACTACATTTTGTGACAGCTGCAGTACAGCTGAAGTTCCTTTTGGGAAAAAGACTGTCCAAATACATGTCTACTTACATGTGTATTTTCTATTAAGCGAGCTAGGCTTTAAATCCACTATTTACTGTACCTTGTTGACCCCTTTTCACAATATTGATGTTACCATAAATAGCCTCACAACGTTATCAAATAAATGATGATAGACAATGACAGATAATGCCAGTTTATTGTCCAGGTGGAGACCCAGATACTTGTAGGTGCTTACCACTTCCACATTGACCCCATCAATGGAGACTGGTAGCAGAGCGGGCTTAGACCTGTGGAAATCCACCACCATCTCCTTGGTCTTTGAAGTGTTGAGTTGAAGGTGATTGAGTTTGCACAATTGCACAAAGTCCTCCACCAGGCTCCTGTACTCCTCCTCTTGCTCGTCCCTGATACACCCCACAATTGCAGTATCATCAGAAAACTTCTGCATGTGGCATGGCTCGGTGTTGTAGCAGAAGTCAGATGTGTACAGGGTGAACAGGACTGGAGCACAGTTCCCTGTGGTGCTCCGGTGCTGCTGATCACAGTGTCAGAGAGGCAGTTCTTCAGTCTGACGAACTGTGGTCGCTTGGTCAGGTAATCTGTAATGCAGGTTACCAGGTGAGCGTCCACACCCATCTGCAAGAGCTTATCTCCCAGTTTGAGGGGTTGGATGGTGTTAAAAGCACTTGAGAAATCAAAGAACATGATTCTCACAGCACTTTTCCCCTTGTCTAGGTGAGAATGTGTCCTGTGTAAAAGATAAGTGATGGTATCGTCCACACCTACTTTCTCCTGGTATGCAAACTGTAACGGGTCTAGTGCATGGCGTACCTGGGGTCTGAGCATACCTAAGACCAGTCGCTCCATTGTTTTCATCACATGTGATGTTAGAGCGACAGGCCTGAAGTCATTAAGCTCACTGGGGTGTGGTTTCTTGGGGACGGGGGTGAGACATGATGTCTTCCAGAGTGTTGGAACTTGTCAACTTGTCAACTTGTAAAGCCATCCACAAAGCAAAAAGTGGTTACTTTGAAGTATCTAAGATATCACATTGGTTTGTTTTTACTGTAGGTCTTTCTACAGTACATACAATTCTCAGTTGATTTTGTCCTCAAATGAAGGAGAAAGGCTCAATGAATGCATATGTCTGTGCCGAATCATTTCAACAATAGTAAATGCAACTGTATGTCATAATACATTTCAGGACTTTTACTTTCGATACTTAAGTACATTTGAAAGCAAGTACTTCTGTACTTCCACTCAAGTGGAAATATAAAAGGAGGACTTTTACTAGAGTAACATTTGACCATGTGTATCTCTACTTTCACTCAAGTACAGGATTTGTGTACTTCGCCCACCACTGGTATCTAGTAAGAAAATGAAGAAGATAGGTCAAACGTGAACATTTTGGAATGTGGAATGTTATTGTTATGTAGGAGAATATGAAGTTTCTGTGTTCACGTTATAGGTTTGATTGCAATAGTCTGAATATTCCTTTTTTACTACTTCAGACAAGAAGCCAGATGCAAGCAAATGGCAAAAGGCAGAAAGTAAGACCTTGTCATCTTGCATGTTTTGATTATTAATTGTTTTACATTTAATTTCACTCATTTATTCATTCTTAAATGGCTTTTCTGTTTGGATATTTTGCAGAATCAGAGCACCACCATCGTGACAAAGGTACTGTAGGTCTGTAGATCTGTTCTCTGAGGTGTTTGGAAATAAAATGGCATTTACATTACATCACATTTAGACGCTTTTAACCCAAGCCTGAATTGACACGTCTTACCAGTAATCCACCAATCAGCTAACCTGACTCTCGCCAGATGAATTTCGTTCCGCCTGGCTCCACTCATCCATCTGGGATCGATCCATTGGAGTGGTGCTTCAGAAGGCTGGGCCTTATTAAAAAATCCTTGCATAAGATTGGATAAGCCACTTGTCCGTCATCTATTGACGTGCTACTTCAACCACTCACATTGAAGCCAACCCGTGATGCTGAGAACAGTCTCACAGTCGCTTCTACGCTACATCACATCTATGAAACTCCCGCCCTGCGTCCTGATTGGCACCCATAAAATCTGGTGTCGAAATCACTCTCAATGGAAGCGATCCCAGATGGATGTGAGTGGAGCTAGGCGGATCTAGGCGGAACGAAATTCATCTGGCGAGAGTCAGGTTACCAGTCAGCAGCATTGACAGCCAAGTAGGCTGGACGCACCGAAAAGGATTTCCGGGATTGCAGCCCGGTTTGCCTTGTTGCCACTATAATCACACATAATCAAGGCTGTAACTATTTGTCTTCCAGGTGGAATTGTAGCAGGGCATGATTAGATAGCTTTGTGGCTCAGGCTGAACCAGATATTTCTATCTAGCTGATATGTCTTTCCTGTTACTGCCCCTAGATCATGGAAAGAAGGCACACAAACAGCCGCCTACCCAGCCCTCTGGACCATCTTGGCCAGCTAGTACTCCATCTCGGCGTGGAAAATGACAGGCTAAGCTCACATGATGGCCACTCTCAGTCATGGTACCCTGCCATCACAGCTGAGCGGATTCAGCCAAATTGAAAAAGTATAATACAGTACAGCAGTGGTCACCAACCTTTTTGAGCCCAAGATCCCTGACCTCGGCCCTGAACAAAGGCAAGATCTACCTTGAAGTGTCAGAAGACAACCAAAGCCAAAATACTTCCAATTTAAGGCCTTTAATTTAGGCAACTATATCAGATCAAAATATCACATCCTCCACCCCCTTGTGAATCTGGGTCTCTATACCTTTTAGTCTAGGTTACACAAGGATGGCATACATTTTACTAACCGAAATCGCATTGCAGGAGCCAATGAGAGAACAACACTTAACATAGTCTTTACTTACATTATTTTGGTTTTGATTATGTGTTTGTGACACATGTCATGATAAATTTGATAATGTTTGATCGCTGTTTTGGTGTGAAGCATCTTTCACTTAATGAATGCACACTTTAGAAAGTGAAAGTAACCTAGGCTTACTATGCGCTCCTTGTGCTGTGCGCATGTCTGCAATCGATTACGCTCCTCAAATGGAGATCACATTCATGTTCCCTCGCGTGGCCACTCTATGTAATCCTATTGTGTTTGCAAAATTCCTGACAGTTTCTGATGCCTAAACTTGCGTTTTTCTTTCCAGTGTTCTTTAGCAGTTGTTCTTTAATCACGTAACAGAATGATTTTCTGAAAAACCATATGAACGGGCTTAGGGATTAGTTTTATTTGATGTTTGTCTTGTTCTGAGGGCCAGTTACACCAGGTACAAGGTCTGTTTGCTCATGTGACCCTGTTCGACAGCGGCTGATACGTTTATGATCAATCTTGAGGTCATGCCAGCTGTGCTGCTGTTCAGTTCTATCCATGGACCAGATTTGGACATTCTCCTGTCTCGATTAACAGAAAGACCGCTTATACAGAGGTCAGTAATTTGAACAGGCCCGGATCTAGACTGCTAGGGGGAAGAAAATCTGGCGAGTTTTGTCAAAAGAAATGGACAGATTGGGTTACAAATATGACATAGCCAATCCTTCAACAGATTAAAAAAAAATGTAAAACAGAGGCTGTTATCCTCCTACATCTGACTCATATAGGTAGTGGGGGTGTGGTGTTTACGACCTAGTGTTCTCAGTTTGTCTGTGAGATGTATGTATCTTATTCTCCCAGAAGTGTATACCTGGGGTGAGGTGATGGGTGTGTGTGTGTGTGTGTGATACCTTAGTATCAGCATAGGCAGGATTATTCATGTTTTTCTTTTGTGTTAATTTGCAGCTTTTTCATTTACGGTACATTATTTGTAGACAATTATATGAAACAAAAATAAAATAAAATGGCACAGCACAGACAAGTATTATTTATAATTAATTGAAAATTAAACCTTCATGGCATAGGCCTCGGTAATGAGTCATCATACACATTTACACAAGACATATCAGCAGGCCAATTCTGAAAAAGGCTTCAGTTAAGACTTTTGTGGACATGTTTGGGTACAAGCTGACAACCTGTTTATTTAGTTAGAAGGGACCCATACAGGTAAAACTCCAGGGTGGTTGTCAAGTTGAACATTTCTTTTTGTGAGTTTAATTTCAGGCCAATTTTCAGGTTTCCTGCTCAACACAACATGCCCACAACATTTAAAGGTGCTCTAAGCGATGCTGGGTAACGTCACTTCAGTTGACGTTCAAACAAAACAGAGAGCTGGCTCGCTACTCCCTCCCCCTCTCTCCCTCCCGTGCAATTGAAACTCCTAAACGCGCATCTCGTTGGTGATTTGCTGGAACAGTTTGTTATGTTTTTATGGCCCACTTTTTTTAAGGGCACTTTGGTGACCTCAAAGTAAATGGTAACACTAAAACAAGGGACTACATTAAGATTCTGGAGGAAAAGACCAGGCAGTGTGAGAGACCTACCCCAATAGGCGGCATTGGACCATTAAACCACACAATGATCCAAAACATACGGCCAGACAAGGCAGGGAGTGGTTAACAGAGGACAATATCAACAGTTTAGAGTGGCCCAGCCAGAGTCCAGATCTCAATCCATCCAAAAAGTGAGCGACATTCCTGCCTCAAAACCCAGATTGCTGCTAAAAAGGACTAAAATCATTGTGGAGACGTGAAGAGCTGGTAGGTAAGAATCATTTTGAGAGCTGTGAATGCAAATTATAATGTTTTCTCTGGTTATTTAAAAAGGGTATGAATACTTTTGAGCATGCCATTTTCCATAAAAAAAGTTTAGAAAAGGGGAAAACGCTTATTTTTTGATTCCATGCTTCTACCATTTTGTCTTACAACCTTTAACCATGTGGCAGTGTTATTTTCAGTCAGAACAAACATGTTGGTCAAGAGAAAATCAACATTAAATCAATATTTGCCAGGGGTATGAATAATTTTGTTCTTAACTGTAGGGAGAAATTAAATTTGCTTTGTTTACTGTGGATTGGATTGGTGTGATACTCTTTTGGTATTTATTGATTAATAATTTTAAGATCATGCTTGCACATAAGTTGGATTATATTGCAAATTTGCTCAAAATTACAGGAGGAGGTTTAGAAGAATAAGGAAGCACTTTGAAAAAAGTCAGATTTTACCATTTTTAAGAATACAGTGATAAAATGGACAAAAAACATTTTCTAAGCCGACAACCTGGCTAGAACACACTTTAAGGGGTTAAATATTAATACTGGGTAGATTGTCAGCTTGTACACAGAGGTGTCCGACAAAGCTGCAATATCAGTTTTGGCCCCCTGACTAATACCACATCCCCTTGCTGGAACAGAGCACTGTCAGAAATGATGGTCCTTTTCAGTGTACAAACTTGGATGATGCTTACAAAATGCAGAACTAATTTAAAAATCTGTTAGTCATGTGCTAGGTCCCAAGATCTTTCTGAATCCTATACCACATGAGATCATATTAAAAAATAACCCAAGACTACCACCTTCTGGTCCATAAATGAAATTAGTCCTGCACATTCTCTCCGCAAAAAATAAATCACTCTTGTCAATTTGTCTCCTTCTCCTACTTCATCCCCTACTCTTGCAACTTTTGTGTATGTAAATAAGTGTGTGCATGTGTGTGTTTGCTTTTGTGTATGTGTGTTTATCTGTGTGTGCTTTCGCTTTTCAGTGTGTGGGGGGGTTGTTGATCCAACAAAGAAGTAGTATGGATAAAGCATGCATTTCCTGAATCCTTGGAGTCCAGAGAGTATTGCAGTTTGTCTTTTGTGTCTGTAATATTCTCTGATGCCACAGGGCATAAAGAAAGTGTATAGTTTAGGTGGAAATTGTGGAAAATCTTGTGTTTTTCTTGGTTCAAAGAGCTCCAGTGACCTCTGTGTTTGTCAGAGGGCTTTACCAATGTGCTGAAAGGTTAGGGTGTACTCTTTAAGATGACACCAAACATAATATTATACAACTTCAACTTCATATGCACCAGGTGTCTAAAATGCGATTTATTTTAGAGGGTGGTTTACTTCATTAGGTGATAACCACTAAAAAGCTACCAATCTCAGAGGTCTATCATATCAAAACATAAACTAGGGATGTGTAGGTATAAAAAAAAAAAATCACAACTAGAATTTGCCCACCCAGATGGTACCGGTATTTGGTCTGGCCCATGGATTACCCAGGAAAAAATCTCTAGAACTGCCACTGAGTGTGCATACCTGTTTGTGTGTGTGTGTCTGAGCTTGTGTGTTTGTGTGTGCATTTATGTGTGTGTGTGTGCCTGCATGTGTGTGCATGTATCTTTATGTGTGTGTTTGCTTGTGTTAATGAGTGTGTGTGTGTGTGTGTGCGTAGTGTACAGTCAGTAAATGTACACATATACAGTATTCATTTATGGTCCTCCATGAACAGAATTCCACAAAACTTGCATTCAGAGGGTGTCATAATGATCCTTAACTTGAAATTCTGTGCAGTTTTGAACCTGTCAGCCAAAGATACCTGTAATTACAATGCCTCGTTTTTGCTTTTTTTTTATTTTTAACTAACGTTATACATCAAATGAGTGGAAATGGGATGGGTTGACATAGCCCCTGGAGGCCAACCTACAAAAAAATATTGCCCATCCTAGGCCCTACGATTCTCGAGATATTTACAGAAAACTGTGTCCAGCCGTCTACGGCCAGTTGGTACAGTCACTAAATGTACACATAAATTCATTTATTGTATGGCCCCCATGAACGGAATTCCACTAAACTTGGCATGCATTCAGAGGGTGTTATAATGATCCTACACTCCAAATTTCGTGCAGTTTTGATGATGTCATTAAAGATACCTGCGATTACAACACCTCATTTTTGCTTTTTCATTTTAAACTAGGTGGCGCTATACATCAAATGAGGGATGGGTTGACATGGCCCTAGAGACCAACATGCAAAAAATGGTGTCCTCCTAGGCCCTACGGTTTTCGAGATATTCACAAAAAACTGTGTCCGCCCTGGGGGTCCAGTCCGGCGGGGGGGCTTCGCTGCGCGGCGGTCATAATTAATGGAGTTTGGTAACAAAACAAATGGCTGGTATTCAAAATAATGCAACACAAAACAGCAATAATTATTATCCGTAGTGGAGGTATTATCCTAGTATCTGCAGATCCATAGAGTGCAGTTCAGTGCATTCTCTACTTCTAAGGAAGTGTAAACGAGATAGAACACTAATCTTCTAAAACTGAGTAAACAACACGATGTGTTGACACGTGTGCAATCCTAGTCTCTAAGCCACGACTGGCTAAAGCCTACTGACATGCTCTACATGTTTAGCATCACAGGTCTAATGAGGGTATCCTAGGTAAGGAATGTCTGACAAACCTATTGCCTCAATGCACACAAATGAAGAAAAGTATGAAAAAATAGAATGTATATACATGTACATCCAGTGCAGCTCTTGACAGCAAACAAATAGATATATTGAGGAGCATGAGTGTAAACTAAAAGATATTTGAAGGAACATGGTCAGCAGGGAAACCAGCACAAATAAAGGATATGACGCTGTAAGACTATTTAAAAATAAAAACACAAGCTAATGTTTCTCACATAGCACTTTCTGAGGCAGACTATGCGCCTATGACACATAGGGCTGTATTTTGCACCCTGGCGCATGGCGTAAAACTCGTTTTCCACCCGGCGCAAAGTTTAATTCCTTATTTTGCACGTTTACTTTTTAAACAATGCGCCCAGGGGAGTGGCAATTAACAACTTAGGGAGTGGCTTAGCGCATTGTCTACAAATCGCTATTGTACACCTGGGGGGTATTCCATCAACCTCGCTAAAGGCCAAACCTGGCTTATTTCGATAAGTCTCACTAATTTTAGTGAGAATTCCGTTCCATTAATGAGGTTAACGTGAATCCCAGCTTGGTAACAATGGGAATTTATGCCACAGAACTAACCTGCTCCGTAGCAGGTTAACTTTCAAGCTAAATTAAGCTGTGTTGCAGTCAGAAAACGAGTCCAAAAAGGTGGTTCCGTCAACCTGTGCTCTCGTCACCTGTAGCATACTACTTCAAAAATAGAAGTAGGCCTATAGAAATGTTTTTTCCGACAGTGCACCAAGCATGGATTTACACATTCACTAGCTCCAAAGAATGTATGAAGATTATACGATTAAAAATGTTTTAACTTCACATGCGTGTGGTTCTAGGAATCGTGCTACTCTGCGTCATTTACGTTCGGTGGTGGTGTAACGTGCAGCGAGACGGCATAGGATAGGATTTACATTCATGCGTGTTCGCAGGTTCGCTTCCCATACGAAGTATTAAGGCTACATTGTTTATCACCTTGATAATGGCATTTTTAGTTATAATCTTTGATGAAAGACATATGTCTACTGCTGATAAAGGGTCATGCACATTTGGTAGGCTGTTCAGTGACAGCTTTGCCAGTGGGCTATAGCCTATTATATCTGATGCAAGCCAAAGGATAATTATTCTGTAGCCTAGGCAGCTAATAATTAAAACTGCTTCATGTGTCGACGATTGTTCATGAATGTCAAATCAACTGTGTGCCACACAGATTAAATATTAGGCATAAATTGAATTGAAAGCCATTGCATTTCAGATAATTTTATTTCAAAACACTTTGGAACTTATGGGAGACAATAGCCTATTATGTTGATACTAATTTATTTTACGACCACCTACACCTAGACAATGATTTGGAGTGAATGAACTCTTTTAATCTAAGAATGTAAGCTAGGCTATAGATAGTTTTGAATATCTATATGCATATCCATAAGTTGTTTTTGAGTTTATACTATTTATTCATGCACTCGTTTTGTTCAAGCATAGACTGTAGACCTATGTGTTCAAGAGTGAAGCCAATCAAACTTGCAATTGATTTCAAAACCATTAGCATTGTTGTTTTAAATGTATGCTTTCATTATTCTCCCATTTCTGTAGGCAATCTATTTTTTTCTCTCGATGTTAAATTTGATGACTTTCGATGAAAATCCTGTAGATGGCGCTTGCCAAATCGAACAGAAATCGTCTAGTATTGTCTTAATTTTACGACATATATCCTCTTTTCGTCAATCTACTGTTTTGGTCTACTGTTCTACCTCGTGCACGAGCAGATATGAAGCTGACTTTAACCTCGCTTGAATAAACGAGACCAAGATGCCGCTAACTTGAGTTAATGGAACGGCTTCAGCCCCAAGTGGAAGTCTACGCTATTTCAAGCCAGGCTATTTCTGTTAAGCGCCGCCTTCATTAGCGAGGTTGATGGAATATCCCCCTGGTCAGAAGTCTATGGCGATATGTTATTTTAAGAGCGCATTGTCAACAGTCATATTGGTGGCCAGGTGCACAACGCACCATCCTTCTATCATCCATGAACGCACACCAGCGCACGTCCATGCAAAACATTACAAATTGCACGATTACAATGGGAAACATATTAGAATAAAGATATTACGAAATACTGTACATCTCATGATGAGTAGTTATTCACCATCATTTGCAAATTGGTAATGACGGTTAAAAGTGATTAGGGGAGAGGCGAGAGACACGTATGGAGCACAAGTGTTGCTTTTTCCAGCCTATGTTTTCGATGGTAACCCATTGTCAGTTAATAGTGAAAGTAACTGCATATAACTGTCTTGTCGTTGACTGACACCATGGTAAAGTTTCACTTTGCCAATGAGTTCAAGTAATAGAGGAGTGCAAATGCGTAAAGGTTATGCTAGGTTTTAGTAAAGCATGGTTTAGTGGAATGACTATTCCATAAGGTCTCGCAAGCAGCCTCCTTCAAATGCGCCGTTGAATGTCAAAATAACGATGCATTTATTTGACATCGCGCTTTGCGCCGTTAAAGGGAATGACAGATGTCATTCTCATTGGTTTAAATGATGTTACGCCCCAAACACACCCATGACTGATTAAAAAACCCAAAGGAACACCTTGTTGTGCCATGCGCTCAACGTTTGATAACGTTGAAAACCCTCCCAATGTGGACTAGACATCCTACTAAATTTGAATAAGCTTTTGACGAGTGACGATGCGCTTTTGACTGTCATGATAGGGCCCATAGCAGTGCAAGATATGCCAGTCTATTTCAATGAAATCAGTACTCATATAGTATCTTGTTTCCCAGCTTCTAATACAGAAATATTTGAACCATATTTATAACTTTTTGTTAGTGAAAAACTTTGAGACTGTAAGTGAGTAGGCCTATGGCCGTCTATGGGAAACATGAATATACAATTCTTAATGGATCATATATCATTTGAAAGAGCCATTTCTAATCTTTAAACTGAAAGAAACTTACAATTGACACTTTTCATTAGATTTTTAGTTATTCTTGGTTATTTGAAATGTTTCTCAAATTGCCCTTTTCTCTTAGAATTCCCAGGAATCTGGGGCATTGTTATAGAATTCCACTGGGGTATAGAGGGATATGCGGAAGAGCACAGAACAGAAAAACTTAGTTGAATTCTTCTATCCAACCATAATTCTGACTGTAAACATAAGGACACATAATAAGTATAAGTATAAGTATTCTGTCCTAGCAATTGCGTCCTTGCAAGGCGCAGACAGATAGCTAACTGAAGAATGTGGAATTAATAAAGCTCCAGAACGTTTCTTCAATGAATTTTACTGATCCATAAAACATGCCTGTCCAGTTCTTTCACTCATTACATTGTTGCTCATTCTTTTTTCTCGTAAAACTATAAAAATAAACAGAAAGACATCAAATTACCATATGTCAAATTACTATCTCATCAATATGTGTTTTAAGTGTATTTTTCGTATCACAAGCAACATGCTAATTATATCCGACGATAACCACGAGCTACATTAGCAAGCTATGAGTAGAAATTAGCACGCTAGTCGTGCATGCATTCTTAATCAAAAGTAAACTTTTTATATTTCCTTATTTTTAGAATTATAACAGAGGCATTTTCATGAGTGTTTACATACAATATCTCGAACAATAATTGCTTAGAACACTTACGGACGTATCTACTCCAAGGATCTGACCGTGAGAAACAGCTTGTCATACACATCTCTATGAACACGTTAGAACTAAATTCTCGGAGGCGAGGCAAAACAAAGGCACTTAGGGTGCTATACCAGGGTACACCAGTAGGTGTCCTTCTTGCATAAATTTAAACAGATTAAAACAGAACACTCCCCGTCTGGTATAATTCGTATTATGCCACTACATTCCTACTACATTTTAATCAATTATCATCTCTGGAAAAAAGCAAAACAATATCATTAATGGGTCTCAGATATTCTTTCACAGTCCCTTGATTTGCAGTCTTGACCATGACCTTACGAACTCTGTTGTCACTGCTTGGTATGGCCTTTGTGACAAGTCCTACTGGCCATTCTATGCGTTTCACCTGACAGTCTTTGAGTAGGACGACATCACCTTCCTGAAGGTTCGGCCTGTCCTCTGTCCATTTCCTTCTTGGTTGTAGTGTTGTCAAGTATTCCTGCTTCCATCTTTTCCAGAAGGAGTCCGCCAAGCTCTGGACCTGTCGCCACTGACTTTTGTGCAGATTATCAATTTTGAAGTCACCTGGAGGAGCAGGGGCGACGCTTGCTTTCTGGGTCAGTAGCATCGCAGGTGAGAGAACTTGAGGTACCTCCGTGTCGGACAATATGGGGGCCAAAGGTCGAGAGTTCATGATGGCCATGACCTCGGCCATAAGTGTGGTCAACACTTCGTGTGTGAGTCATGTGGTGTTGTTTTTTAACAAAAGCCCTTCAAGAATGCGTCGTGCGACTCCAATCATTCTTTCCCACGCTCCTCCCATGTGGGAGGAATGCGGTGCGTTGAATGACCAGGTGCAGCCTCGATCTTGTAAGAAGCTTTTGATCTCTGGGTCTTCTGTATTGATTTGAAGCTCTTTGCAGGCCCCGATAAAGTTTGTGCCTCTGTCTGACCGCAGATGTTGAACTGGTCCTCTGATAGCTAGGAAGCGACGGAAGGCATTGATGAAGCTTGAAGTTGACATTGACTCTATCACCTCCAGGTGAACAGCTCTGGTGCTTAGGCAGCTAAACATGACCGCCCATCTTTTGTTCTCAGCGCTGCCACCTCTGGTTTGGCGTGTCACACGCTCCAAGGACCAAAGACGTCGAGCCCTGTGTGTGTGAATGGAGGATCAACAGACACTCTGTCTGCTGGCAGATCTGGCATTTTCTGATTTTCAAGCCTTCCCCTCATCTTCCTACACATGACACATTTGTGGATCAAACTAGAGATGCGTTTTTTACCTTGGACGACCCACAGTCCTGCGCTGAGTATCGCGCCCATGGTAAAGTGGCGGCCTTGATGTGCTACTTGACTGTGGTAATGCTGAATGAGCAGATTGGTTACGTGATGATCTGGTGGCATGATCAGAGGATGTTTCTCTTGGTCAGAGAGGTCCGCTGCTTGTAATCGACCACCCACTCTCATCAATCCCTCACTGTCGATAAAGGGATCTAGTCTCTTGAGTGAGCTGTCTCGTGACACACTTTGATGCTGTATTAGGCTTTCAAACTCACCCTTGTACGCTTCTCGTTGTACAGCTTTGATGATTGTAGACTTGGCTTGTGAAAGTTCTGCAGTGGCAGTTTTCGTGCAGTTATGCCATTTCTTACAGGTCTGTGAGTCTGTGGATTGAGAGAATGACCTCGCTACATGGGTAAGTGTGGCATTAGCTCTCACAAGAGATTTCCAGCTTGAAAAGCGCTGGAATCTGTGTGTGCCTAGCGACGGACTTGTAACTTTGGTTGTAAGTGTGGTTATCTGGGGCCGAATCTCCACATCCAGATCTGGGCCTATGAGCTGAAAATGCTCCACCTCACTGTTTTCTACTGCCTCTGTTTTTTGCAGGAACGCAGGTCCGGTGAACCAGTTCGTGAGGAGCAGGTGAGCTGGTGGCATAGGTCTGGTGCCATGGTCGGCTGGATTTTCATCAGTTCGGACATAATGCCACTGATGAGGCGATGTGGATTTCCGTATACGTGCTACTCTGTTGGCCACGTACATATGGAATCTCCTTGTTGTATTGTGAATGTAGCCAAGTACTACACGGCTGTCTGTGTAGAATTTCACACACAGTTCTGTGTCCAATTCTTCTTTTATGAGCTCCATGAGCTCGACAGCGAGCACTGAAGCACACAGCTCTAAGCGTGGGACAGTGTGAGCAGGAAATGGGGCTAGCTTAGCCTTGCTCATCACAAACCCTACATGGCACTGACCTTTTGAGTCTGTGACCCGCAGATACGCCACTGCGGCTATGGCCAGAATGGATGCATCTGAAAAGACGCACAGCTCTCTGTCGTGGGCTTGAGAGAGCGAGACTGGAACATAAGGTCTTGGGATGTGCAGATGCTCAAGGTCAGTAAGGGATGTCGTCCATGCTTCCCACTGAGCCCTCTTCTCTGCAGGGAGAGGCTCATCCCAGTCTTGCTGCACAGAGGTGAAGTCTCTGACAAGAGCCTTTCCCTGCACGGTGATGGGAGATACAAGCCCCAGAGGGTCATACAGGCTGTTGACTGTTGAGAGCGTCCCTCTCCGTGTGAATGGTTTGACATCTCGTGACACTCTGAATGTGAAGCAGTCTGTTGTTAAATCCCAGCTAATGCCAAGACTCCACTGGAGAGGTAATGTGTCGGCACTCAAATCCAAGTCCTTAAGTTCCTTTGCTCTCTCTTCAGGTGGGAAAGCCTCCATGACTGTGGTGCTGTTGGACGCCACTTTGTGGAGTCTCAGGTTTGCCTCCGCCAGCATTCGTTGCGTCCTCCTCACAAGGTCAACAGCCAGGTTTTCGCTGGAGACAGAAGTAATCCCATCGTCAACATAAAAGTTGCGCAGAACAAATTCTTTGGCGTCTGTGCCATATTTTGCTTCGCCGCGTTCTGCTGTGCGCCGCAGCCCGTATATCGCTACAGCTGGGGAAGGACTGTTCCCGAACACATGTACAGTCATTCTGTAGTCAATGATTTCCTTGCTGGCGCAGTTGTCTTTGTGCCACAGAAAGCGAAGATAGTTGCGGTGGTCTTCTTTTACCTTGAAGCTGTAAAACATTTGCTCAATGTCGGCAGTAATGGCAAACTTTTCTTTGCGGTATCGCAGCAGAACGCCAATCAGTGTGTTGTTAAGGTCGGGCCCCGTGAGTAGTACATCGTTGAGTGAGATGTTGCGATACTGGGCACTTGAGTCAAACACTACTCTAATTTTGTCCGGCTTTTGGGGGTGGTAAACTCCAAATATTGGCAGGTACCACGACTCCTCACCAGGCTGCATGTTCGGAGCGGGTTCGGCTTGACCGTTTTCTATCACCTTCTGCATGAACTCAAAGAAATGTTCTTTCATACCTGGCTTTTTCTGGAACGTGCGCTGTAACGAAGTCAGCCTCTGCACTGCCTGCTCTTTGTTGTTCGGCAGCTGTGTTCTCGGTGAGCGGAATGGCAATGGCGCCACCCAGTGGTTGTCTTTGTCTAGATACACGCCCTTGTCCATCACCTCTAGGAAGATGTTGTCTTCAATTGAGAGGGCTAGTTTTTCGTCGTCTGTCTTTCTCACGAAAACGTTGTCTCCAAAGTGGTCTGGGTCAATAAGGGCAGTGCATGAGTGACGAGCGTCATGTAGTGAGTCAGGGAGGCACAGGAGAGAATGAGGGCCTAATCGCTCTCTGACTTGGATGCTTCTAGTGCACGGTGTGAAGAATGAGGTTCTGCCATTAGAAAGTATGTTAGTCTTGTAGACGTTAACTTCAGCTGGTTGATGGGCACCGTCAAGGCAGATCTCCCCTACAATGACCCAGCCCAAATCTAAGCGTTGTGCATACGGTGTGTTGTGGGGTCCATTGTACTGCTCACGTACCTTGTGCACACTCAAGACGTCTCTCCCTAGGAGAAGAAATATCTGAGCCTCAGGATCTGGAGGTGGTATCTTGTCTCGTACCGGAGAGAGGTGAGCAAAGTGTTGTGTGATGTCTGCCGTCGGTATTTCTGATTTGTCATCTGGCATCGTGTTGCATTCGATGAGGGGAGGAAGCGCTACTGCAGATTTCCCATCGAGTGACTCCACTGTGAAGCTGCATGCCTTTCTCCCCGCCGTCTCAACTGTGCCTGAGCACGTCCTCAGAGTGTAGGGAGAGGGGTCACCTTCAATGCAGAACAGGTCGAAGAACTCTGTCTTGGCCAGCGACCGATTGCTCTGTTCATCCAATACTGCATACACGCGCTGGGCTTTTTCACGATGTTTGGAAGGATAAACGTTCACCAGGCATATTTTGGAGCACGACCTGGGCTGAGGAGATGCGCTGCATATTTCTGTGCATTTTGAAGTGACGTCGATTTGCTGTCCATTTTGTTCTGGTTCACTTCTGGTCTCTTCAGATGACCAGGGGGCGGGTCCAGGATGGAGGGCAGATACATGCTTTTCACTGCCACATTCTCTGCATTTCACAGACAGTTTACAGTCCTTTGCAATATGTTTAGTGGAGGCACAGCAACGGTAACAAATGGAATTTTCTCTAAGATAGGCCTTCCGGTCATCCAGGTGCTTAATTCTAAAGGCCCGACACTTGAAGAGGGCGTGGGGCTTGTTATGGATGGCACAATGTTTGTCTGGCTCATTGCTTTGCTTGTCTGATTGGTTGCTGGCAAAGTTTCGAGTTTGTGCTGCTGACACCTCAGTTTTCTTGACGAAGATGGACGGTTTACTATTTACGTTGACTGCTCTGTCCGTTTTCATGCTGTTTGAGCAGTTAGATGAGGAGAAGACAAAACTTGGGTCATTTCGAGTCTTTGCTTGATTGCAGATAAATCTCACAAAAAAACTGAAAGGTGGAAAGGATACCTTGAGCTCTTCTTTGTATCTGGAACCTTGTGTTACCCATCTTTCTTGAAGGCTGTATGGGAGTTTTTCAACTATGGGGTTCACACCCCTAGCCGTGTCGAGATATGCAAGCCCCGGTGTTAGGCCAATCCATTTTGCAGACTCCAGCTCTTGCAGCAGATCCCCCAGCTCTCTCAGTTGGCGAGGGTCTTTGTTTGAGATGCGAGGAAAAATTTCCAGCCGTTTCAGCAGAGCATGTTCGATGACTTCCGGACATCCGTAGCAGTCCTCTAGGCGCTGCCATATGATCAGCACTGCTTTATCTGGACTTGAGACATGAACTGACCTGATTCGTTTGGCCTGAGTGGCTGACTCTGGACCAAGCCATTTGACGAGTAGGTCGAGTTCCTCTCTGGGTGTAAGGTTGAGATCTTGTGTGATGCTTTGAAAAGACGTTTTCCATGCCCAATAGTTCTCTGGGCGATCATCGAATTGGGTCAATCCTGAGCTCACCATCTCTCTTCTTATCAAATACGTGGCGAAATCAGGCATCATAGGTGGCGCGTCAGTGTAGCCTTCCGTTGTTGCCGGAGAAGGGGGCCTTAGGGGGTACCTGATTGGTGCTGGATTGTCGTGTAGGCCTGTGTAGTTGGCTCTTCTTGGCTGTGCGTGGCTGGCTGCATGAGGGCACGATCGAGTGGGATGGTGCGGCTGAGGAGGATGCAGCTGAGCGGTTGTTTGTGGAGGACGACTTGGTTCTTCGTGCAACTGCCGTGATCCAAGAAATGGCTGTGGAGAGTGTTGCCCTGGAGTGTTCCGCACGTACTCCCTGGTGCGCTGAGCTCTGTCTTCATCTCCCAAATCCAGTAGCTGGTCGTCTTCCCACTCTGCTGCAGCTTGGTAGACGTCTGCTTCTCTGGACGCTGCTTTTGCCTCCTTCTCTAATTGTAGCATGTGAAGGTCAGCCTCCACCTCTGCTTCGCGCCGTACTGCTTCGGCTAATACTTTCTGCTTTTGTTCTTCAATGCGAGCTTTCTCCCTTAGCATAGCAGCTTCCTTCTCAGCATATGCAAATTTTACTTTAGATGCCTCTGCCCTGGCTCTTGCCTTTGTGGCAGCACTGGTAGCTGTTGATGTGCTGGACCTAAAACTGCCTATGTGTGACCTCGTTTCTAAAGTCACATGTCCTGGATCTTCTTCTTGAGAAGTCGCCATTTTGTCGCTGTGCATTTCTGACAAGCTGAGTGGTACGAGGTTGCTCCGTTGTCTTCACCCGCTGTGTATCATCCTTTTACTATTCTGTCCTAGCAATTGCGTCCTTGCAAGGCGCAGACAGATAGCTAACTGAAGAATGTGGAATTAATAAAGCTCCAGAACGTTTCTTCAATGAATTTTACTGATCCATAAAACATGCCTGTCCAGTTCTTTCACTCATTACATTGTTGCTCATTCTTTTTTCTCGTAAAACTATAAAAATAAACAGAAAGACATCAAATTACCATATGTCAAATTACTATCTCATCAACATGTATTTTAAGTGTATTTTTCATATCACAAGCAACATGCTAATTATATCCGACGATAACCACGAGCTACATTAGCAAGCTATGAGTAGAAATTAGCACGCTAGTCGTGCATGCATTCTTAATCAAAAGTAAACTTTTTATATTTCCTTATTTTTAGAATTATAACAGAGGCATTTTCATGAGTGTTTACATACAATATCTCGAACAATAATTGCTTAGAACACATACGGACGTATCTACTCCAAGGATCTGACCGTGAGAAACAGCTTGTCCTACACATCTCTATGAACACGTTAGAACTAAATTCTCGGAGGCGAGGCAAAACAAAGGCACTTAGGGTGCTATACACCAATCCGCCGCGAACTTTATGGGCGCTGCCATCTTGCCTGCAGCCATTACTGCGTGCCTGCGGAGTGTGACGGTGTGACACTTGCTAATGGCTTTTCAATGAAAGCATCCTGTCAGAGAATATCAAATAGGAGATCCTGCTCATGAAAAAATGTCAGGTGAAAGGGAACATTGGGTAGATGATGTCAGGCAGTGGCCAAAACTTACCGATTAAGGTAATTTATTGACAACATAATGTATTAAGACGTGTATTAATTAATGACAACAATAAACCGAATGCTATCATTAGTAGCTGTGTTGCTAATATGTTCACAAGCTTCAGAAGTTGCAAATAACTATTAGCCACGACCACTTGTAGCAGTAAAATACATGTTCTTACAGGTATTCAGGATTATTTTATTAATCGTATGTATTTCATCCACTTTTAACGCACATCTTGGTCCTCCACTCGACAAGGAACTCTGTAATCCGTAAGCCTGTAAACATGGGCACTCAATGTGCAACAAAGGTTTGTGAATTTCACAAACGGTTTAATTCTAGGTCTGTATATTCCTACTGTTGTTAAAACAGCCGACCACACAACACGCTTTTCCCGGCATCACTGAACAGCATACGTACTAAATAAAAATTAAGAAAAAGAAGAAGATTTCGCATCTACAGCTAACGTCTGCTACAGCCGCCTACGGGACCAACACATTATTTTGCTACTTCCTTAGCAGCAAGGCAACGCAGTAATGGCGGCGCTGCTTTACTTCCGTGTTTCGCCGGATTTGTGTATACCAGGGTACACCAGTAGGTGTCCTTCTTGCATAAATTTAAACAGATTAAAACAGAACAATAAGTATATATACTCTTTTGATCCCGTGAGGGAAATTTGGTCTCTGCATTTATCCCAATTCATGAATTAGTGAAACACACTCAGCACACAGTGAGCACACAGTGGGGTGAAGCACACCCCACTATAACAATAATCCCGGCACAGTGAGCTGCCTGCAACAACAGCTGCGATTGGGGAGCAATGAGGGGTTAGATGTAGGGCTGAACGATTTATTGCATTTGCGATAATATCGCGATATGATGAAACACGATTTTCAAACCGTAAAGGCTGCGATTTGTAATATGTGACGTCACCAAAACGCATTTATACTTGCGCTTGCCGACGCGCCACCGACTCTTCTCACGGACCACTGAAGAAGCAAAAAACGTAAACAAGAGGACCAGCTAACAGTGTCAAGAAAGGTCTGATCAGTAGAGCTACTTTGGTTAAAAATAAACCTCTTCATTACCTTTTGCTTGAACCTACCAGCTGGTTCTAGTTCATAATTCCCCTGTGCTGCTACTCTGGCTGGTAACTTCGTTCACTTGTCCATCTGACGATTAAAACTCCACGACTGTTTAGGCTGCACAGCAGCCATTCACCTGTGCACTGGGGACTTTGTTTACTGGAGTACAGTGGCAGTGGGGGCATTTGCGATATCCAAGGGGGTTGGCGGCACAAACATTTCATCTCACGGGTAAATGAATTGATGCATAATGTTATCCCAGCTGTTCTAACATTACCAGCTAAGGCTCTAGGCTACATACATGCTGCTAACTGCTGATAACTTTGCCTGTTTAAAGAGTTTTGTCTCCGCGATTGGCTTTGTTGTGATATGAACAAACTAGTTAATTTGCATGCATGCGTATTGCGCTGCGGTCTTGATGGTGCTAGCCTTTAGTTAACACCGAGCCGAACGGTCATTCGGCCGCCTTTATTTGCGCTACAACAATCTACAGTAGTTTGTTCCGATTCACGTGCAAGTAGCCTACAGAGGAGAGGAGCGGGTCTGTCTGTGTGTGTGTGTGTGTGCGTGTGCGTGTGTGTGTGTGTGTGTGTGCGCGCGCGCGCGTGTATGGAGAGCACAGGACAAGGAGAAGCCGTGTCAGTGCCACTACATGTAGACCTATTTGTTAACTAACGAAAGAAGGTCATATCTACATGAAATAGAAACGAATCAGAATCATTAAATGTTTACAAGGCTGGAAGTTCAACAAATATAGGTCTACTAATGTGATTAAAGTAGTTAAATAAAAAATATTTCATTCATCAATCTTATTCAATGACCTAATGCCATCATAACATAGGCCTGGGCTCCAGGAAAGAACAGTTTATGTTTAACTTATATAATTTTGTGTTAGTCACTATAGAATAATATATTGCTTGTCTTTGTTGAATAAGACAGAAGATAAAGAGCTTAAAAATAATCGCATATCGCATCGCAATCGCAATATTGGTGAGAAAAATCGCAATTAGATTTTTTTCCAAAATCGTTCACCCCTAGTTAGGTGCCTTGCTCAAGGGCACTTCAGCCGTGCCTACTGGTCGGGGTTCGAAACGGCAACCCTCCGGTTACGAGCACTAACCAGTAGGACACGGCTGCCCCAAATAAGAAACATAAACAAGGAACTACTTATGAATATAAACATCACAAGATCTGATTCCAATACCCTCAGGGTGTGGTGGGGAGTCTCAGGCAGAAGAAATGGAGGATATTAGAACAGAAGGCCTTAGAGCACCCTCAGTTTCTGTTTTTACATGCTCGATTCTGCAGCACTCTCAATATGCCACATCTGTATCCAAAATCAAGCAGACACAATTAGAGTTAATAAGGAACTGGACAATTAAATATGTTTTTTTAAGCTATAAACGGAATTATACAACTGTGTTATGATTAGAATTGTTGTTAATAATGACATCTTTAAATCTGGTCATTGCATCCCTTGTCCACACTTATATAAATATAGTGTGCCATATAAATGAACTTACTTACTTACACTTAGCAGTTTTCAATATGCAGTGGGTGGAGCCTCTAGGCTCCAAATAATTTTATGATAGTGATTGAGGATGACTCACAATCACATTTATATTTTCCAACGAGGAACTTTGAACCAGAACTAGGAAAGAGTATTCAACTGACCCCAAGAGTGTTCACCTTAAGTAGCCTGTAGCCTGCTCTTGAAGAGGTAAGTTAACATTAATTAACATGGTTCATTATTATGTAGAATAGACGACACAAATGTGTTTTTTACATAACAAGCAATTTCGTATTCAGCATGTATCGAAAAGTTACAGTAGCCTATCCACAGTCTACTCGCGCACCAATAACTTGTTTAATCCAAACATTTTAATATTTTAGGGAGGCTCAGCGTGTAGGCTAGGTCATCAAAGGCTTTAAGCTGCTTATGGTTATTTTCAGTCGCAACAGTATTGTTTTGACAGGATTGTGTATGATGTATTACTATTTCTACATAGACCACTTCCGCAGACGCATTAGAAAAGGCGATATCCTACTGAAGAAATGGCGACGGATACTGCATCACTGCTCGGCCTAGAGGGAGAACTCACATGCAGTATCTGCATGTGCATTTTTGAAAACCCCGTTACTCTCCCCTGTGGTCATAACTTCTGTCAAGGCTGTTTGGATGTAGCCTGGAAAGAAAATGCCCTCCTGGCATGTCCTCAGTGCAGGCACAATTACTCTAGCAAACCCGAGCTGAAGAAAAACACTGTCCTAAGTGCTATTGTTGACACCATCAAAACGAAGTCATCTTCATCGGAATCAGACCATTCCAATGATGTACCAGTCAAGCAGGAACCAGATGTCATCAAATGTGATACCTGCAGGGAGGTAAACGCAGTTAAAACCTGCCTTACATGCATGGCCTCGTTCTGTGAAGAACATCTGAAGCCGCACGAGGAAAATCCTGTTTTCCGCGCGCACCAACTGACCGACCCTTTAGGAGATCTGCAGGAGCGGATTTGCCAGGAACATTACAAGATCAAAGAGTTCTTCTGCAAGGAACACGAGTGCTGCATCTGCAGCACCTGTCTACAGGCGCATCGAGATTGCAACTACACCACCCCACAGGAAAGACGAGAACAGAAAGAGGTCTGTCAAGTTAATGTTAATTCAAGTCATAAAAGTGTTTCTTACCGTGTTTAAGAAGGCAGTAAAAGCAAAGTAAAATAACCCTTAATAGGCTGCATAAGCCCATAACACTTCCTATAGCCTACAATATCTTGGATTTTCACATGACTGCAGTAGCCTACCTAAAATAACATTTATAAAATAAATGTGTATTTAGATAATTACACTCAACTTAGGAAAGCCACTCAAATAAAGACTGAATATCTGTGTCTGTACATGCAAATACGTAACTATGCTCATTTATTGCAAGGATTATGGGCTACACAATGAATGTATGTAATATGTATGTAAGGAATATAATGATCAACATGAAGGTTGTGTTTCTCTGTTGTTCCTAGTCTGAGATAAGTGGTATGTTGAGTTTGCTTCAGAGAAAGATCGACAAGAACAACATTGTTATGGCCCAAATGGGGCAGCAGGAGTTGGAGCTACAGGTAAGTGTGCACTTGTCACACTAATATAACTATGTGTTCAAAGATAAACAACATCCACCTGCCAGAAAATTGTGAAATTGTTTTGTAGGATGATGCGGTTGCACGTAAGAAGATGGTGAACACAAAGTATCAGTTCATAAGAGAACTGATTGACAGGGATGAGCAAGATGCTTTGAGAGCCGTGGATAAAGAATTGGAGAGTGGTCAGACCAAGCTCCAGTCTCTAACAAAGACGTTTTGTAAGAATGTGAAGAAGATGAGCCAAACCAAAGTGGAGCTCAACGGCCTTCTGTCAAGAGCGGATTCGTTGTCCTTCCTGCAGGTATATGGTGTGGTATCAAATCAGAAGGGGAGAAATTATACACATGAATGATCAGGAACTTCATGTCATGTCATCTTTGTTTCTGATAGGCTTCAGTCGAATTGCCCTTCAATGCCAAGTTTGACCCTTACTGCCCCCGTATGAACACAGACTCCGAAGCTGTGACAGCCTATCAGTCCTCTGCTGTTGCCATCAAGCAGCTACTGGACAAAATTCTGAGTGTACCAGCAGAAAACCGAATCTCACTGTGTGTGTGTTTGAGCATACAATACTTCTGATGTCAACAGTAATTGACAACATATTCTACATATTGCCTAATAATTCTAATATTCCATTTTGCAGATTTTGAGAAGGTTCCTGATAAAGGTGAAATACATTCCCTCATACTTCTGCCTACATCTATTGATAGCACTTTTGACATGGTGATGGCTGGTGATGTTATGCAGGTTATTTGACATCACCAATGTAATGTTATTCATTTTAAAATCCAAACAGATGTACATTTGTTTAGGTCTAGGTTTTGCATCATACTCAGGCGTATGACTTGCCTTCTTCCTTGCCTTCACAGGGGACGTTTTACAAGTCGCCTCTCCAACACCTGAGGTGGCCTGTCAGAAGAGTGAGCTCTCTGTCTCTCTTTCTCTTTTTTATAGACGTAGAACTGCCATTGAAATGGCTTTCAGATATATACTGCTCAAAAAAATGAAGGGAACACTTCAATCATCCACTGTAAATATAGTTTGAGAATGGAGAAAAGGGTGGAAGGTTTTAACAATTGTGGAAAACTGTAAGTGTTCCCTTATTTTTTTTGAGTAGTATATATAGGTAGCTATTTTTCCAGAAACTTTATTTTAATACAGTGTAGATCTCATTGCCTCTTACAGTAGGCTAGGTTGAAATGATAGGCAATGCCATGTTGATATTGCTCTGTTAAAACATGGCTGACACCAGAGATGGTTGATAAAGGTAACACATGAATCTCAACCTCAATCACTCATACTAGACTTATAGGTCAAAGTCTGTGGGCCCTATCATGATAGTCTAAAGCGCAGCTCAAAGCGTATAATCATCATGAAGTGAGGCGAGAGGCACAAATGGAGCACTGCTGAAGACGCACTGTCACGAGATGTAGGCTAAGCAGTCTTCTGCAGGATAAATGTGACCGAATGTGGCGAAACCACCAGTCGTTTTAGTAAAATTTACAAAATTAAGTTAATGTGCTCACATGAAAGGCCATTGACTAAGCTTTTCAACAGTATGTATATCGAGGGTATTGTAAAAAGTATCGCTAAGATAACCGCATCCAAAGGTGGCATGATTCTCCTGTCACGATACGCCAGAAGAGGAGAAAATCACCTTTTTAAGTAAATTGTCACGTGCGATAGTCTGAGGACACAGCTATTATTAGCCTTACGGTAGCGTGACTTTGAAGCGGATGACTGACTATGTCCAGTTTTATCAACCGAGAGAGTGTCTTTTTCTGCCCCCTAGTTAATACCTGGGACGGTCATAAAGTGTCACTATAGAATATAATTAATGTATTTCGGGGGAAGTAAGGGAGAAGAAGTTCTGTGTACACAGATTGTGTAGGCTATAGGCCCACTTTTAAAATGTGCTACGTCAATGGAATACTTGTCCTGGTCCGTAAAATGACGCCAGGATATTTCTAAAAGTTCGTGCTTTTGACCGTTCGTGCCCTGAAAGGCAAGTCTTTCACATCCATATTCGGTTACATCTGCCAAGAACGATAGAGATCTTACACATTGAGTAACGAGTAGCCTAGAGTAAATTTTAGCTCTACCGTAAAACCGTATAGCGGCGTGGACAAATGGAATGACTGCTAATGTGTTTAATCTACACCTAAATAAAGTCAGGGTTTAACAGTCAAAACGTATGTTTATCCGTGAAATTTGTTCACAATATGAAAGTGTAGACTGTATACTGTCGAATTATGCAAAAACGTGAAATTTGACATTTTAACCTGTAGGCTACGTTTGTTTATCGTGGATTTTCTCAAAATAGCACTGTGCGAAGACGACTGGTTTCGCCTTGCAGGGTCACAAATGTCCTTAGGGTTTTTATTCAGTCATTCAAACATTATTGGGGTCAGTGGCGGTTCTAGGATTTTTCTGAGACAGGGGCCACAAAGGGGCCACATCATACACTGAGGGGCCAAGAACCGGTCAACATCCATGAAAATCCCTTGTTCAGTAAGTCAATGGTGTAGTCTACGTGATATGCAGGACTATGCAGTATACCCACTTAAAAAGCATCACCATCTCAGTATACCCACTTAAAATAAGCAAGGAAAGGTACTAACATATGGGGTTGATCACAGTATACCCACTACAGCTATAGACTACACCACAGCAGTAAGGTGCATATATTTCACCAGTCTCACCTTGTTCAAATACTTTTGCTAAAAAACTAAAAAGCCAATATAAATCTTAACAAATTTCCCATTTATTTATTATGTGCATTGAAAACACAATATATAAAACTAAAATATAATAGACACTTCAGCGGAAATGCATTGATATTTTAAACAGAAATCATACATCATACTTGTACAATCATATTCATTTTTGTTCAATTGGACAAGTTTTACTTCAACTCTTTCCCCTTTTCTTGATAAGAGAAACCACCTTCACTGCCAGTTTGCATACATTTAAATAAACACACACACACACACACACAGCATGTGAGCAACAACTACATCATATTTACACTATTTTTTTTTTCAACAATTATTTTTACAATGGTCTGATTTGGAATGGTCTTTGAATCACCGTCTTGCTTCCAGTTAGAAAAGTTTGATTCTGATTTGAAGACAGACGATGGGGAATTTGGAAGCGAAAAAATTATGGAAGGGGTAGCAAAACACTAAATATGGAATACTCCAACCATTTGAAGTCTTTGAATCAGAAGTCATTTAGTGGCCTCTTCCTATTTCCATGCTGTATCTTGCGGAATACCTTTGGTTGCACAGAACTAGCTGCTCTATAATGGGAAATGTCTGGAGAGAAAGAAAATTAAACAAGTTTGAGTAACTTAATTGTTATTAACTTTCATAACCCACTGTCGCAGGACTGTCATGCAATATTCATTTATGATGAGCACTTGACAAGCAAACATGACGTGAGCTTACTGATGGCTGAGAAGCAGGGGTGGCGCCAGCAGTTGAAAACATTCGGGCCTTAGCCCATAGAATCTAAACAGCACTGTCAACATGGCATTTCTAAAATGAATGACAAAATATGCTCACTGTAGTGGCAATAGGAAATAGCATCGTACGTACCATTAGGAGCAGCTATGCTTGGTGACTCTGGTGGTTCTGAAGACTGTGGGTTGAAGTCACCAGCTCCAATCTGAGCCTGCGCCATCCCAGTCTGTAGGTGAAACACAAATGTGTGTCACAAAATCCATACTTGTATTCAGCATGTCTAGTGCTGCCGCGATTAGTCGACTTAGTCGACCTAATCGACCATGAAAATTAGTCGACGGCAATTTTTTTAGTCGAAGAGTCGTTTTACTATTGACCGCCTATTTATTTTTGGTCTCAAACGGCTCACTGTAATGTTACATGAACTCTATGTTATTAACTCTTGAAAAGTACAATGACTGTCTTTGGATGAACAGGCTACTAAGACTTTGGCAGTCATGTTTTAAACCCCACTGCACGCAAACTGTTAACGCCAGCAGCAAAGCTGCGTGCCTGCCTGCTTTCAGCGCAATTCATTATTAGGCAGAGCTGGGTGGGGGGAGCTAAGGTTACGCTAGTCCAGACTCTGACTAATGTAGTATTGTGGAAATTGAAATAAATGAAGTGAAGAGTGTCTCACGTTGACAACGCAACGGCTTGTCATTACTGTAATTCATTCATACAAAAAAACGTTAAAACGAACATGCTGCCCGTGATATCAAAAATCAAGGTGCGTGTCATTTCCCATGGTCAATAAGTCACGACCATAGACTGTATATATAGAACAGCAGTCCTCTGATGTGCATGTTTTCACAAACTTTTTGTGAACAATGTTAGCACTTTAAACACTGGCTGCTTTGAAGTGCATGTATAACAATATAGCATAACAATAATAATTGTGATGTGATATAATGATAATTTGATGGGGGGTGGGTTCATGTAAGTGGACCCTATGACCCCAAAGTATGCCATGACTGGGCCTCAGGTCAAAGAAGTTGTTTATGTCCATGGCAACACTGGCATACAGATAAAGTCTATCAAAGGTCTGACATTAGATCTGAAGGTAGCATTTTAAATGGGTGTTTTTTTTAATACATGATGTTTTTGAGTTTAGCTGAGTTCAAAATAAAACGGACACAACAAAATAACAAACACTTGATTTTTAAAAAAATTAGTCGTTTAGATTAGTCGACTAATCGAAAAATTAGTCGAAAGATTAGTCTAGAAAATTAGTCGTTAGTGGCAGCACTGAGCATGTCGTCTAGCAACTGTAAAACCAGTTATTATTATAAAAAAATCATATAAAGCTTGAGTGAATATAGGGTAGAAAATGTAACCAATTTATCTCAATGAAACTCTCCTTGTCCTAACACTTTCAGACAGAATTCATGCAAAGTAAAGTAACAGTTCACTGACTTAAGTTAACGTTAGCAGCTTGCTGCTGCTTCATAATTTAATTGACAAACCTAACAGCAACAAATAAATGTCCTTTTCACATATTAATGATAACTCACATAGGGCTATATTTTGGGTCACCAGCGCATGGCGTAAAGTTCGTTATTCACCGGCGCGAAGTTGAATTCGTTATTTTGCACGTTTATTTTTTAAGCATTGCGCCCAGGGGTGTGGCAATTAACAACCTAGGGAGGGACCTGGCGCATTGTCTAAAAATCGCTATCATACACCACCTAAACCTGGTCAGAAGTCAATGGCGAGTTGTTCATATGCTATTTTAAGAGCGCATGTCAACAGTCATATTGGCAGGTGCATGCACCATCCTTCTATCATTCATGAACGCACACCAGCGCACGTCCATGCAAAGCATTACAAATTGCACGATTACAATGGGAAACATAATTAGAATAAAGATATTACGAAATACTGTACATCTCATGATTAGTTATTCACCATCATTTGCAAATTGGTAATGACGGTTAAAAGTGATTAGGGGAGAGGCGAGAGACACGTATGGAGCACAGCTGAAGATGCACTGTCACGAGATATAAGCAACTCCTCTGCAGGATAAATGTTGTTTTATTCAGTCATTTGAGCAACATTAGGGTAAGTGTTGCTTTTTCCAGCCTATGTTTTCGATGGTAACCCATTGTCAGTCAATAGTGAAAGTAACTGCATATAACTGTCTTGTCGTTGACTGACTCCTTGGTGAAGTTAGTTTCACTTTGCCAATGAGTTCAAATAATAGACGAGTGCAAATGCGTGAAGGCTATGCTAGGTTTTAGTAAAGCATGGTTTAAGAATGACTATTCCATACGGTCTCGCAAGCAGCCTCCTTCAAATGCGCCGTTGAATGCCAAAATACCGATGCATTTATTTGACATATCGCGCTTGGGCCGTTAAAGGCAATGACAGATGTCATTCTCATTGGTTTAAAATGATGTTACGCCCCAAACACACCCATATGACTGATTAAAAGACCTAGGAACACCTTGTTACGCCATGCGCTCCACTTTTGAGAACGAAACCCCTCCCAATGTGAACTGGACATCCTACTAAATTTGAATAGACTTTTGACGAGTGACGATGCACTTTAGAATGTCATGATAGGGCCCATAGAGATTTGTGACTCACCAAGAAACTTCTGTGGAGGATGAAACGCTGCCATTGATCGGTTGTTCACGCTAGCTGATACTTTCGTTAGCTAAATGTATCGGGGTTCTTAGCCGAGACTTCTCTGGTTAGCCAAATGTATTCTTTCTTTCGTGCACAGACCTAATAAACCTTATATTTATGGAGACTTCATTTCAATACACTATACACTCTTAAAACAAAAGGTTCTAAATGGAACCTTAAAGGGTTCTATTACTTGGTACATATATGGCACCCTCAAAAGGTTCCATATAGAACCATTCCAGAGGGTTCAATATAAAGAACCCTTCAGGGTTCTTTTATTTTTATAAAAGGGTTCTAAATAGTACCTTTTGAGGGTGCCATATATATCCCAAACTCGTTGACTACTTAATGATAATTACCAACACTTCAATAATTAACTATCAATAATTTCATGAAGTTACAGCTATTATTTTAATAATGTTAACATGCAGAATGAAATGAAAGAGAGTAGCGGTGGTTTTAAATGGACTGTATTTTGAAGAGTATTCATTACATGTAAAGATAAATCACAAAAATGTAAAACATCAGTCAACAAAACATGCCATGTATAAACAAATAAGAAATATGAATGAAATATATTAGATTTACATAAAAATAATCATACAATTACAATTTCAGTTAGCAATTCAATAAAAAAAACATTACTGGGTAAATTTGTTTGGTAAGTAGAGTAAACATGTATTCATTCATTCATTCATTCATTCATTCTTTTTTTTTTTTAAACATTGACTGTTGTAACATATTTATCATTCAGACCTAACAACACCATAATTCATTAGAAAAGTTGGTTGTACATTTTCTGTACTGGAATTGACAACCTTTTCTGTCCATTTGAAATTTTAAAGAAATAGTGTTCTATAAAAGTGAGTGTGTGTTTTAACTGCCTGGGGTACTCTACGGCAAACAGGAAGTAGACCTCAAACAGACACTGTAGAGCATGTGGCACATCCATCTCGCCACTTGTGATGGTGAATCCATCCATCTTTATAGATGCTTTCACAGCAAGGAGGGGAGTCACGGCATCATGGAATATTATGGTTGGAAATGAGCTTGGTGGTTCCTATGGAAAAGAGACATGTTTAAGGGACCTTCTAATAGAGTTTATGCTTTAATTAATTGATAATACAATGCAATGCCAATTATAATGACAATTTAATACATACCTCATCTAAGCAGTACAGGAATTTGGAGTTCTCCTTGAAAAGTGCAGGCAGAATAAGTATGGCAGCAGCACTTCTTTGTAAATCTGAA
Organism: Alosa pseudoharengus; assembly: GCF_046254945.1. Classification (NCBI taxonomy): domain Eukaryota; kingdom Metazoa; phylum Chordata; class Actinopteri; order Clupeiformes; family Clupeidae; genus Alosa; species Alosa pseudoharengus. The sequence continues at coordinate 55,711,094 of NW_027468564.1, forward strand.
ATTTCAGAGAAAATCAACAAAATAGGCATACATCCATAGTTTTATGAATACAATTGAAGGGTGCAAGGAGGAAGCTAGAGATGTAACATACCATCTGTGTTATCCTCTGTTCCCAGCAGGCTTGACAGCAGCCCCCTCTGACTCCCTCTTTGAGCGACCCTTATGATGTTGCGTGTCATCACACTAAGGGCATCTTGAAGGGTTAGCTCCAAGTCCTGACCAAAACGCAACCTCATTTCATGATGCATCTACAACAAACATAAAAAAAGATACAAACATAAATTTACACTAACATTTATTAATTTGATCTAAAGTGACTTTCAGAACAAGAAATAACATTCAAGCTACAGTGCAGATGACACCTCAGCTAGTATTTACTATTACATCAGCCAATACTAGAGGATGAGAGAGCAGACATTATAGGTACTAGTCAGAGTGTGTTGTAAATGAAAGGTTACATTATGGTTTCCAAATGACTTGCAAATTAAAATGCCTGGCCCCCAACCATACTGAAATCACATCAATGTAATATTACTACTGGCTACTTACAAGCTTTGGCACTTGCAGGAAGAGGAACATCTCCATCACCTCCTCAGCTGGTTTGCTCATGTTCTCAACCCTCTAGTGTAGTGCGCTTCATTCGGTCCATTATGTTGGGGAGGTCTGGCTGTCGTCGGCGCAGCTCACCAATGATTGCCCTCATGTGCTCTCTGAAGGTTAAGTCAACCTCCCCAACAACTTCTAAGTCCAACAATATCTGAGAAGAAATATTAACAAAGCAGAAAGAACTGGTATTCAGTATGTGTGTAATGATGCTGTAAATGTTCTAGAGTCAAAAATATGTCGTTAAGACCACCAATAAAATCGCAAACCTCTTGTGTTGGATCCAAATTCCCAGAGGATATCTGCATATCCGTTCTTCGCCTCTTTGCTCTCTGAAATTAGCCATAAGAAATTCATACAGTTAGGATGTCCATACTGGCAAACAGCCACACAGATGGGGAAAATGCAAGCAAGAGTGTTTTAAAACAGACACCTGATGTTGAGGTTCCTCCAAAGGCACATTGTTCCCACTTGTCTGTCTTTTGGTCCCAAACTTCCTTTTCATCTCCTGGACAATTGTTAAGTTCAGCAAAGGAGAGCTCTCTTTTTTGAACTTGTTTCTTAGGCACTCCAGTAAGGTTTCCTGTAGGTATAGACAAAGTTATGAAGCTCACTCAGCATAAATGTTGCGTAAAAAAGTTGATAATGAATGATAGGAAGGAATGATACATACATAGCCAGAGGAGCTGTGGTCTTTCAAAAATGGAAACCTAGTGATTAGACATCCCAGGACATCAGTGTATCTTTTTTGGTTTGGATACCTGAAAGATCACCAATCAAAGATCATCTTCAGACTGAAAGCTTTCAGATAATTAAAATAAGCAATAGTAAACATGATATGCTAGCAATCTAGATGCATGTCCCTGACACTATTGAAGCATAAATCAAGGGGATAACACTAAGTACCATGTATACTTCGTTATGTTGTCGAACAACACTTGAATTAATAGTGATCTTAAATGGGACTTGTCCTTTTTTTTGAAAGATGGATCTTTTCGTTGCAGAGCTTCCTGTAGCTCTGGTGGCAGAAGAGGTAGGCTATATAATGCTGGCCATGACTCCTGGGCATCTTGACTAAAGAAAGGAAGAGGGAAGCTTAGACACTTTCAACAGAATTGCTCCCTTCTCATTTGCCATAGAGTATATGGATTATTAACAGGGTTGTAGCATTAAACGCTTACTGTAGATGATGTGACACCAGACTATTGTGCACTTACTGAATATTTGACTCTGCAGGTAAAGCTGCATCACAAGATATTGGTCCTGCTTGTCTATGGACAGATAAATAGTATTTCCATGTTTCATGCAAGGCTTACATGTTTAGAAATTCTCCTTTTCAAAAATAATAAACATATTATACTTACTGAGATGATGCATTGCGCAGCTTTTCCAACTCTCTCAAAAACATGACCTGATGTTTCATCAGTGGGAAAAGTTTTTCTACCATCCTCTCTGTCAATCCCAGCAAAGTTTCCCCATCAATTTGCTGTTCTGTTGAGTTAAGAAATACACAAGATTGTCAGGAAATTGCAATCCTAAATATGAGGATAGTTACATACATATAATTACAGGACAAGAAACTATTATTTTCATTAAGACCATTGCAGTAATACATCAAGGATTTACTGTACCTCTGGACGCTATAATGAAGTGTAAGGAACATATGATCATCATGAACGTAACTGTCCAAAGCATGGTAGTCTCTCTCATCCCCTGGTTGAATAACAATCCATTTTTTCTGGTCTTCCAAACCAAAGGCATGATAGTGACTATTGAACGCCTTGGGTGTCAGTAGTTTTCCGAAGATTATCCAGAGAGCCCTGAACTGGATAATTTTAACTATTTTCATAAAGATGGGAATGTCCTCCACTACCACATCAATTATGATGACATTGTCTACTTTGTATCGGATATTATTAATTAGTAGAGAGCTGACTACTCCTAGTTTCTCCTCCTTTGGAATATCTTCAACCCCACTCTTTAACGCAATGCCTTCCTGAATGTTAGGGGAAAAAGAGCGAAATGGGACTTGACGTTCACCTTCTGTATATGAGCGCTGGCGGATGTCTAGGGAAGTTAGCTCCCAGCACTGCCGCAACTGGTGTCTTTTGGAAAGGGTGTAACAAAGATTTTTGAAGTTACTAGTGTTGTGGGACAGTCTCTTAAAGTACTGGTGTTTACCCTCAAAGCGCATGCACCACAGATGTTTCAGTGGGCCAAACTCTAACATCAGACGAGGGTAGTGAAGGAGATAGTGCAGTTTAGGTGTGAAAGTATCTGGGAACTCAGCCTGGAAAGAGGATAGAAATCCACCAATTTGGAAGCTGAGGACCGGAATGATGCTTTTTCTGATGCAGGGAGAGAGGATTATATCACCGATTTCTCTGCACTTGAGATAAATATCCCAGTGTATCTCCCCTTCTGGAATATAATGTCCAATAAGGAATGGTAAGATTCTAAATAAACACAAGTTTAACAAGCTTAACGTAACTTGATCTATCGGAGAGAGAGGATATTATTGAACAGTGGTGTACACAAGCTTGAAATCATATAATTGATAGTTGATTTTATTGCCAGGTTGACAAGGAAGTAGAAAACTTATCTTAATGATGGATCCAGTAGAGTGAATCAATATCTAGGATAGCTAGCTGCTGCTAACATCATTCAACAAACCTCTAACGTTACTATCTAGCACTTCTGACAGCTCACCGTCATGTGTTAACGCCCATCGACGTTTACGGGGAACGCCCCTTGCTTTTCCTTAAAGGAGTATCACTTTATGTTTTGATTTTACAGGCCACACGGGCAATGATTATGAATGGGGGAAAAGGAGATGAAAATTTGTGTCACTTACCGTTAAATCCAGTGCAGAGTGAGCGTCTCTGGAAAGGGTTCCATAAACAGTCGTTGAAGTTCAAATAATCCTCGCGTGTAAGAAATAGCACCCTTTTTAGGCAAAAGGTTCTATTTTCTTGGCAAAGAACCCCCATGGTTCTATTTAGCACCCACAAGCACCCTTTTTTCTAAGAGTGTAGGACTCATTAACTATAGGTTAAACCAGTAACCAGGGGCGTCACTAGCAGTTGAAAACGTTTAGGGCTTAGCCCATAGAGTCTAAACGGTTCTCATAACTTCTCTTTTGCCTGCCCTTGATGCTCACTTTTGATAGATTAATCCACCGACTCTAGAGAGGACGTGCCCTTGTCATGCATGTATGTAGTAGTAGTAGTAGCAAAGTCCTTTTAGGCAAGTCCCTCCACTTGGCGGCCATATTGCAACGCTTTTTGGGCACTCATCGGGGATCATATTCAGCAGAAATGCGCGTGCGCAAGGCTTCACAACACCAATCTTGCTCCAGCGGCGAGTTCACAACACCATATGATTGGCTCAATGTATTCACATCACACCACATGAATGGACAGGGTCGGACTGGAAGCAAAATTCGGCCCTGGCAATTTTCTCCTGGACCCCCCCCCATAAATAACAAACACAGTATTATGCTGTAGCAACACTTCATAAATTGAACCCAATCATTTAGATTTGGACCTATAGCCTAATCATAATAACCCGGGGGTGTCTCTCCGGGATTTAAAAAAAAAATTCTGGTTGCTAATCACACCATTTTAAAGTGATTTGAAATTGAGAGGGACACGATTCAGGGATAGGCTACTAAAGACAGGCTCATCTTCTGTCTGTCTCACGTCATGTTGCATGCATTAAACCACATGTCAATGCTTACTGTGAATGAAAAATATAGGCTACTAAACATGGACATCGTCAGAAATTACGTTTTGTGCCAACATGTTGTAGAAACACAAACAGCCTTTTTTTGGTGCAAATCTTCTCCTTTACTTTGGTTATAGTCCGCGATTCACATTAACTAGGCTATCACCACAAGTGTATACTAAACGTTTTTGCCCACGTTGTTTGTGTGCCGTCATCACATTTTGTGTTTAAAAAAAACTGGTGCTACACTTTTCCAACAAGTTGTGCGAAAATTGCAGGCTACCCGTTTTTTTATGTTGACACAACCGCACTCTAACCTACATGGTGCAATAAATGAGCTCTTGGTAGCGCGTGCAACTTACGTCTATAAAAACAATATATTTATGGAATAAAACTAGACCTCTGATTGCTGTTTACGCTTAGACTGCAATAATGTGAACACCAGCCAGCGGAGGGCACTTATACAGCCTAGGCTACCATGCACTCGAATAGCGGCTGCTTGGACAAATCCACTTGAGGGGTGGGGCAGGGGGGCGCGATCGTAACACACACTGAACCTGTCATGAAGAGGCCAAAATGATTGACCTGTCACCCCCCAAGCCAAATGGATGAAACTGCATTTATAGGCTAGGCCTAGGCCTACATGACGGGCCGCAAATAGGCTAAATAGGCCTAACTTAAAAAAAAAAATCTCGGAGGTCACCGGCCCACCGGGCATTTGCCCGGTTGTACAGATTACCAGTCCAAGCCTGTGAATGGCTCAAGGTATTCACATGTCGACGTTTTGCCGAGGAAGGGGTGGGATATGTGTAGACAACGGCGTTACAAACTAACCGCATTTCTATGGAGGATTTTTTGCACAACGCACAGAAGGGCCTAAGAATATGGATTTGTATGAGAAGCCATAGCTAAAATATTGTAAACCTCGTGCGACATTATCATGTGAAGCAAAAAGACAGTTGCAGTGAATAAGGCTACATCCACACTAGGTCGGACAAGTTTAATACGGATTTTAGGAACAAATCCGTTCAGCGTCCTCAAATACCGTTTCAGTTTCCGGGTAGATACGATGCGCATCCTCATTATTACCATTGATACGCAAATCTCACAGCCATTCACCCTTTGTCAAGTCCCGCAATCCTATGTCACTGCATTAAAACTTCCAATCAGGGACAATGTTAGGCCTATTTTTGGAGGTGGGGGGGCTTTAACAAAAAATATAGTAATAATATGCATCCAAATTCACATCAAATGGAGTACTTATCTTATATAAATCACACAGATGTGGGTGGGGGGAGTGATTGAACAGCGCTCTCCCACAGCCACGGATGAGGTGCCCTTGAGCAAGGCACCTTGTAACAACGCATTATGTAATAACACCGCATTATGTAACAATCTGCTGCATTATGTAATAAACTGCTTGAACGCAATATGTAATAAATTTGCCGCGTTATGTAATAAGTTATTAGGCTACATATTGCGGTTATTACAAAATGCGGGTGCTGCGGAAAAAATTGCATTATGTATATGTAAAATAAGATTTATTTATTTAAGGATTTATTTGTCCCATACACAGTTACAGTAGGCTATACACTACGAAATGTGATGAAGCCTACTCAAACTTACCTTAACTTACCCCTGAAAACATACCAAAGCCATTCATTTAAATTATGTGGCTCTTAATTTGTAAAACAGGTCCTTCATTTTACCCTAAAAAAACTTTGTGATTAAGGGGGTAATTAAGGACAATTTAAGTATATCTTAATTTTATTTTAAGGTGTTAATTCAGGGATTCATTGATTAACAGGGTGATATTATGGGGAAATCGAAAAAGTAAGGGGTAAATTCAGTAAAAGAAAAACAAACAACTTAATTATAAAGGGGTTTTAAGGTCAAAAGTAAGGCATTAATCAGGGGTGAAATTAAGTGGTTATGTTTCGTGATACTAACAGTACCTCTACAGTGTCTTTGAAGTAAATGAATCCATAATTGCCATTAGCTGACGGAAAGGTTTGTTTACTTGTGGAAAGGAAGCGCATGGCCATTGTCACGGGATATGAGCACAATGAATCAGGGAAGGGAACATGCACGCCTACTTGTACGTCACCTGTTTCAGATGGTTCCGCAACTCAATTGTCCACACGTAAGGGATAATGTATAGAACGCCGGTCATTACTGGGAAAATAAGTCCCGACAGGGCGAACCGGACCCCGACGCGCAGCGGAGGGGTCTTGTTCCGCCCTGAAGGGACTTATTTTACAGTAATGACCGGCGTTCTATACATTATCCGGCTTATTATACGGCTACTTGCCAAAACGAAATAATAAACTCCCCACGATATCACTTTAGCCTACATAACCTAGCCTATTTGTTACCGTTCATCGTGGCATTTGCTGAGAAACAAATAGTTCGCAACAACACCCTGCTGAACTTGAATCAAACATTCTTTAGAACACAGCTGATCAACCGTCTGCTTTCACGTTTGAATGAAGTTCCAGTCCTTGCGTAGTGATATGAAAGACGTATCAGAAGCACAAAACCCATTGCCATAGACCTCTGAAGTTTGCCTACAAAAAAGCAGCCGTCTTTGACATCCGGTATCTGGCGATTTTTCCTATGGGAAAATAACATGGGGATTTTTAATTATCGCACCTGTTAAACTCTCACGGGGATGAAAAAGTCTGAAATGCAGACGTTTTCCTGAACACACTTTTGTCCTCTGCCTTCGAGTGGATACTGTGATCTCCGGTACGTGAAGGCGGCACACTTAGATTTTTGCTACCCCAGAGCTAACTTCCAATGCAACTAACCATGGGTAGTTAGCTTCAATTAACAACCGGATCTCCTTATATGGGCAAAGATGGCCGTTTTGGTTCTTTTTTGTAGGCGAACTTCAGAGGTCTATTGACAGCGGTAATTATATGTTTGCAGCGGTAATTACATGATATATCTTACCGCTAGAACTTTGGGAAATCCCATTCAAGTCAATGGAGCTTTCTACTAGCATTGTGAAGAGCCGTATAATAAGTAAGGGATAACGGCCGCCGAGGTGTCCTGTTATACGGAATTAATGGACGAGGGCGAGGGGCAAAAACTCCCCGACGCGCAGCGGAGGCCGTTATCCCGCTTATCACCCGGTTGCCACTGGAAACACTGGAAACACGCGGTTCTGTTTAAAAAGAAGCTCACTAGTTCAGCTTGTTGTACAACTTTAGCATGGACAGTTAGCTTGTTTACAGTTGATTCCATTGTTGGGAAGCCTGCAACCAAAAGATTCTAGAGCGCTGCAACCGTCGTCCTACTATGGTTGTTATAGTTACCATTCATAAGCATTGATATGGAACGGTGTCCTGTTATTCAGAATTAAAGGCCACCCGCCAGCCAATCAGAAAAGAGTATTTCTTCTCTCCGGGTGATAACAATATGTAACAGCTCCAGCTCAAAACGAGTACAGGGTCGCCAGCGGAATCAAATGTCTCCGTTTCGGGAGCTCGGATACCTAATTTACCTAGATAATATAAAAGATTTCATTAAATATGAGTAAGCAACAAACAGGACAAGTAAGCATGTAGATCAGATCTTGTCAGCAGTTTGTTATATGGTTGGAATATAAGAATGATATATTTGTTATATGGTTGGAATATAAGAATGATATATTTGTTATATGGTTGGAATATAAGAATTATATATTTGTTTGTCATCACATTATAGGCTACCAGGTTTGTCTTCACATTAATCCCAGTGTCTTTACTGTTTCAGACAAGAAGCCAGAACACACAAAGGGCCAAAAGGACCAAAAGGGAGACAGTAAGACCTCAGCATCTTGTGCACCATTCTGTCTATAATTATTCCATACTTAAATGTTTTGCATTTGGCAACATTGCAGCATTTTAAAATGGCTCTCTATTTGGACATTTTGCAGAATCAGACCGGCATCATGATAAAGGTATGTCTGGAAATGTGTGTTTTGAGCTGTTGGATTTGGCAACGGAATGACAATAAACAGAATTGAAACAGGAAATGTTTTCTGGAAGCACCAAATGCCCTTCTCACCTGTAACCTGATGGAATTAGTTTCAAGATTCAAGAAGATTTATTGTCATTCCTACATTTTCATATAGAAGCGAAATGTAGTACTCAGGTCCCAGTTGATTAAACAAAGTACCCCCCCCCCCAATAAATATAAATAAAACTAGTAAAACAATTAAAATAGGTAAAAATATAATAAATTAATTGTGAGTAAAACAAATGTATCATCCTATCTAAGAAATATCTATCGTTGCAGTATGCACAGTGAATGACATCAGTGTTAAGAGTGCTCAAGTCCATGAGTAAGTTCATGACTAAAGTGGTGTGTGTTGGGAGCAGTCTATGGTCAGATTAGAGCAGAGGTGATGAATTCATCAGTCTAACAGCAGATGGGAAGAAACTGTTCCTCAGTCTGGTTGTCTTTGCCTCGATGCTGCGTAGCCTCTTGCCTGATGGGAGGGGGGCAAACAGTCTGTGTGCAGGCTGAGTGTCATCCTTCATGATGAGGGAGGCTCTGTTTTTGCACCTGCTGGTGTATAAGTCCTCAATGGTGGGTAGGCTGCAGCCGAAGGTCCACTGAGCTGAGCCTGTTTAACCACACACTGTAGTGCCTTCTTGTCTACAGCAGAGTAGCTGCCGTACCACACCATTACGGTGGAGAGGATGCTCTCCACTCCGCACCTGTAGAAGGAGGTGAGTATGGCAGGACACAGACCAGCTTGCTTCAACTTCCTTAAGAAATAGAGGCGCTGATGGGCTTTCTTAACGAGGCATGTTGTGTTGTATCTCCATTCCAGCCCATTTGAGATGTGCACCCCCAGGTATTTAAAGAGACAACTTCAACCTCTGCACTGTCAATGTAGATAGGGGGAGGGGTGGTGATCCTCTCCATCTGAAGTCTACAACCATCTCCTTCGTTTTCTTGGCATTCAGCTTAAGGTTGTTATTGTTGCTCCAGTTTAGCTACTTCCTTTCTGTATGCTGACTCATCGTTTTGAGGGACAAGTCCTACTACCACTGTGTCGTCTGCAAATCTCAGCACATGGTTGTTTGGGTGTTGAGATGTGCAGTCGTACTGTAGGTCAGCAGAGTATACAGTAGGGGGCTCAGGAGGACACATCCCGGGGGGGCCCCGGTGTTGAGACTGATGGTGGAAGACATCTTGTGGTGGATCCTGACAGATTGAGGTCTGTTTGTTAGAAAGTCTAAGATCCAATTGCAGAGTGCTGTGGTTAGTCCAAGTAATGGCAGTTTGCCACGTGGCCTCTGTGTAATTATATACTTGAGGCCACACTATCTGTAGCCATAGTTGTGATAAGACTAAACCTGGTGTGACCTTATCATGAAATCGAAAAAATCATTATCAATGAAGAAGTCAGCAGAAAGTATAAAAGATTGCAATGAAATGTAAGTATCTAGTAAGAAAATGAAGAGATAGATCAAACGTGAAAATATTTGGAATGTTATTGTTATGTTGGAGATTATGAAGTTTCTGTCTTCATGTCTTCATGTTTAATTACAATGTCCAGAGTCGGATTATTCCTTATTTACTATTTCAGACAAGAAGCCAGACACCAGCAAAGGGCAAAAGAAAGCAGAAAGTACGTTTTGGACGTTTTGATTATTAATGGTTTTACATTTGATGTCACTCATTGCTTATTCTTAAATGGCTTTTCTGTTTGGATATTTTGCAGAATCAGAGCACCACCATCGTGACAAAGGTACTGTAGGTCTGTAGATCTGTTCTCTGAGTTGTTTGGTAACAAAATGGCATTTACATTACATCACATTTAGTCATTTGGCAGACGCTTTTATCTCAAGCCTGAATTAACATGTCGGCCTTACCAGTAATCCACCAATCAGGAGCATTGACAGTCAAACAGGCTGGACACACCGATGGATGCCTTGTTTCCACTGTACTCGCACATTATCAAGGCTGTGACTATTTGTCTTCCAGGTGGAATTTTGTAGCCATAGCAGGGCACGCTAGACAGCTTTGTGGCTCAGGCTGAACCATGAGATTTCTGTCTAATTGATACAGTATGTGTTTCCTGTTACTGCCCCTAGATCATGGAAAGAAGGCACCCAAACCGACCCCTTCAGGGAAGCCGCCTACCAAGTCCTCTGGACCTTCTCGGCCAGCTAGTACTCCATCTCGGTGTGGAAAATGACAGGCTAAGCTCACATGATGGCCACTCTCAGTCATGGTACCCTGCCATCACAGCTGAGCGGATTCAGGCAAATTGAGTACTTCTAAAATGTGTGCAGGCTTTGTTCTGGGAATGTACAGTATAATATGAAGGAAGGTAGTGCACTTATTCAGGAGGAATAGCAATCTGCAGCCAGCCTATTTCGCAGTTCTTTTTTAGTCACATAAGATCATTTTCTGCAAGCCATATGAATGGTCCCTAATGTGTATACATATTATGTATAATATTCTTGCTTCTGCATAGATAAATATAGGAAAATTTAATTGAATTCAAAATCTGTGTGATGTAACCATGTCTACAATACGTTTTGGTAGATAGGTGATCATGTAATAATTTAGACTGAATTATCTAGGAGTTATATGAGTATGTGTTAATTGTTTGGGTTTCTGCATGTTTTTGTGAGAAACGTTTTTTTAAGTAATCAAGACAATAGTTCAATTGTTGGAGTTGTTTTATGTTTGACTTGTTCTGAGGGCCAGTTACACCAGATGCAAGGTCATTTTGCTCATGTGACCTTGTTTTACAGCGGCTGATACGTTTATGATCAATCTTGCTGAGAGGGGTTGTGTCTGATTCACACAGTGCAACAGAGGCTTTGCTCTCCTGTGTAGCACCATCAGTTTCATAGTTCACTTGTTCAGATTCTTTTGCATCTTATTTTGCGTAGATAGATAGATAGATAGATAGATAGATGGATGGATAAATACTTTATTCATCCCCAAGGGGAGATTCAAGGAATTGCATGCATCTCCATTTACGTTCATCAGCTTGTGTTCAGTAAGTACTCTGATGTAGCCAACACTTAGATGAAGACACAATATATGTGCGTATATATGAAAATATTTATTCACTTTCCAAAACGTACATCAATTCTTACATTCATCTTAAACTTACCAAATATATCAGTTACACTGTTGAAACCATCATACATGTCAAGTCCATTCTTTGTTAAATACAGTGACCTACACCTGTCTTTGTTTGGAATAGTACTTTTACCACTGACCACTGTGTCTGTTTGATATGAGGGACGACTCTAATTAAGTTGATTCTGATTGAGCTTAGAAGCCATATTGCACAAGGCCTAGAATTGAGAAAGTATCTAGCTATAGTATGTCCATGCTGTTTAATCTTGTAACTATCAGATTGCTTCACCCAAAGTAATGTATTAATAAACACTTCTTGCGTGTATACTACAAAAGGTTTAATTGAAACCTGTCTGCTGTTCTTGTTATATCTTAATGTTCAGGACCATGTGAATATTGACCCCAGACAACACAGATCAGACAAAACATTGATCAACGGTTAACATTACATTTCGGCGAACTGACATTAATCTGGTTAAAAGACCAGCACTTACAATTAAATGTTTTGGCCACATTCAAATTCACTTTTCTCAAATAGCGGTGCCCGCATAGATATATATATATACATATGTATATAAATATATATATATATATATATATATATGGGTGCCCATGTGTGTGTGTGTGTGTGTGAAGTTGCACATCACAAGCACCGGCCTGTTCCTGCCACATTCAGTGTAGTCGTAAACAGAGGGCTGGCACAAGCGAAAGCCTTGTGCCCACAAGCAGCGAGACGACATTGTACAATTCAACACAGCAGAGCGGCACATGCATATGGCTTCAACAAACACTTCACAGAACGTAGCAGGACAATGGCATCGTCAGTTCGTTTGTAAGAGAATGTGAACATTTCGCAAGGTCTTTAAGACATACTGCCGACTGCTACCCAAGTTCAATTCATGAGTAACATCACAAGTACAACATTAAGACAAACAAATGTGTTAATGTGTGTGATTTAGAATCAAATGTGATATGATTGCACCTCTCCCCATCAGTAGATTTGGTCAAAGCTCATGCCAAGCCTGTTATTTAACTGATAGTTTAAGACAAACTGCTTGCCATTAAACTCAATTTCTAAAAACACAATGGCAATGCCAGTCATGACACATGTTTCCTAAGACATACCACATGCTTGAACAGAGCTCTGTCAGAAATTATGGTCCTTTCAGTGTACAAACTTGGATGATGTTTACAAAATGCAGAACTAATTTAAAAAGCTGCATTTCATGCATTCACTAGGTTCCAAGATCTTTCTGAACCCTGTACCACATGATCAGATTGAAAAATAACCCGACTTCCACCTTGTGGTCCATAAATGAAATAAATGGCTGATATTCAAAACAATGCAACACAAAACAACAATAATTAAAATGATTGATATAACATCACTTTCTGTAACAAAGATCCATTGGCCCAATGGATCTTAAAAATATATACTGGTGCATAAGGTGCAAGAAGCCAAAGATATGAAACGGGAGAGCAGTGGTCAAAAATCTCCAGGCACACTCAGGTGTGAGAAAAACACTGCAGGTTTATTCACGATACCACAATAACACTACTCAAAGTTCTCTAGGGCAAGGCCCCCATCTTATACATGATAGATACATTGTGGTAATACAAATCACATGAGTAAAATGTTCTTTTCCAAAACTCATACATGCAGAAATACAACAATACATGGACACTTCTTGGACATAGCATATGATCCATACGCCATACGCAAGTCATGTGGCTACTCCAAGTAAGTAAGATAATTTGTCGATACATATACATCCTTCAGCATTTTCTTGCCATTGTCTATTCCCTGTCAATTCCTAATATTGCTGCCTCAGGCAGAACCCTTAACTTGTGACATGAAGAAAGTTGTGACATGGGGAGAGCAAATGACAGACAAAGCAAAGTTGATGCACAGTATTGAATCTATAGAAAAGCATCACTTCTAATACATATAAACTATTAGTAATCACTTCTATTACATATAAACTTATTAGTAATCACTTCTATTGCATAAGATTTGTTAGTAATTTCTACCACACTTCCATGAAAATCCTAAAAAGTAAAGAGTAAATCCTAAAATCTATTAAAATAAACTGGGAGCCAGTATAGAGGCTAAAACAGGAATGATATGATCAGGCCTAATTTTAAGAAGCCTGGCAGCTGAGTCAATGAATAGAGTTTTGGTTCAGGCAGGTAAAAAAAGCTATTGCATTAATTCAGGCATGGTGATATACGGACATATTAAATGGAAATGGGGTTTTGAAATAGAAACAAATAGTTTTTTGATGATAAAACACGACTGCACAAGTTTTGTGACACTCAAAGTTTAAATTACTGTCAATATGGACTATAATGATTTTATGAACGAAATATATAGTCAGATGTGGTATGCCACTTCTCTGATCTGAATAACTAACTTATGTCCATTGGCTCGTTGCAATCTGCTGCCTTGAGTACCTTTTCTAGGTGCTCGTTTCCCTTTGCTGCTTTCTCAACTTTTTCCAGTAGCTCCTTATTTCCATCTCCCTCCAGATTCCTGACAAACCTTTCAAATATTTTAAGCAGAGGATGGGCAAATTCAATCACACTCTCTTCGTGATTTGGAAACCCATAGGTACATCCTGCAGTGTGCAAACCAAAAACTTTCCCAAAAGTATCAAACACTGGGGATCCAGAGGAGCCATGGTACATGAAAGTGTTGTAGGTCACAATTTCTGGATCATGTGTATTCATCATTATGTTTTCAATGCCTTTGTTTTTGAGAGTTTGACTGATTGATAGGAGAATGAACATGGTGCCTTTGTACTGATCTAAATGAGCATTAACAGCGTCTGCTCGCTTTTCTTTCGCAATGATAAATGTAGGGTCCATTTTTTTCACTTCTCCTGCTGGGTGACCAATAATACAGGCTTCACCAGTCTGAGGCATTTTACCGAAATTCTTCAGGAGCCCTGTTGGTCCTTCTTTGTTCTGAGGGTCGAACTCCAGTATCGCATAATCTAGTTTGACATCAATGTCAACCAATGTATTCACGCAAGTAAAGCACTGGAAATTTGTGCTCGGCTGGGGATCCTCATAGTTAAAAAGAACAAACACCTTTATATCATGTAGTTCTTTGCCTTCAAAATGATCTTTAAACAAATGTGCATTAGTCAGAACAAGGCTGTCAAACAGGACAAAGCATGTTCCGCAACAAACATTCTGAACAATGATTTTGCCAACTGACGTGCCCAGTTTCAGCAGCATCCGGACTCTGTGGACCTCACTAAAAGACTGTTGGATCTTTCCAAAATTCTCCTTCCTTAGGTCCAGTGCTTTCTGATAAGAATCACTACTTGAGAATCTACTGTCCAGCCATTTTTTTAGATCTGGATACTGCTTACGCAGTTCCTCATAAATCTCCTCAATGCTGCGGTCTCCCTTTTCTACTGCTGTTTTTACACTGATTCCCCTCTGATGTGCTACATCTGTGACTGACCTTGGTTCACGCATGCTTTGTGAATTAAGTGATGGATTTCCTGCATTTTCTTTATTTGTTTTTTTCCTTCTGGGAAGACGTATCTTAAACTCTTTCTGGTTCAAGTTGACAACCGTTTGTGTGCGGTACGTTAGGCACTCTGCATCCTCATTGTTGGACAGGCTGAAGTCGCCCAGGTCATCAATGAAGCGACCATCTCTTCTCAGAGCCTCCTCCACTGTCCACTCTTTCTCTCCGTACACACAGAGATACTTGTATTCTTTGACACATGTGCTTCTAAAAAGCACCTTTTGTTTTGCGTTTAGCCCTCCCACTTTATCAATGTAGAAGACAGAATATCTGTCTTTGGGGTATATAGTTTTGTCATGTTGGTCTGGAGCCTTCTCAACCGCCTCTGATTTACATGATATGGTCAGACACTCATTATTCTTAATGCAAGAACAAGGGAAATGTGTTGCAACAATATATTTCTTATCCTCTCTACCCATCTGAATGATAATATTCTCATCTGCACACTTAATCATTTCATTTACTTTTTCATTTGATTTTATAGCCTCCAGCACTGTGTTGAGTTGACAACAGTCAATGGTCTGTTTTTTGGGAATTGAAGGTGGATGAAACTTCACTATGATTCGATGTGGATGATGGTCCTGCATGAAATCAGAGTGATACAATGGAAGTTAGGTGCCCTTGTTGTACTAAAGCAAAACATGTTGTGTGTGTATGTAATGTATTATACTTTACTCACCTCAGCATTCTCCTTCTTGACTTTCACTAGACTACGTGGAGCAATCTGCACAAACAGAATTTTTTTTATATTCATTGACATTATGGAACTCTATTAAAGGGTTGTCCGGGTTTCTCACGTATTATAACTTTTCCCTGCTGTCTTCCCGTTTTAATATTTTCCCCTAAAATATCCCGTATTTTAATATTCTCATAACATAAACCCTACCATCGGACCTGTCAGTCTCTGTACTGCTGTCCTGATGCTACCCCCTTGCCCTTCCAGCGAAACAGATGTTTTCGAAGCATCATTCTGCTTGCTTGAAGGTGACCTTAGAGTGATGTTAGCCTATTTAAGAGCACAATTTGACGTCAATCTGTAAGCAAAGTAACAGACCTATAGCTTCACACCTCGTTTAGTTGCTGCAGCAGTTTTGTAGTCTGAATTCTTGATATCAGCAGAGGGATAGCAATAGAAAGACGAATGTTGACATTTTTGCCGTATTTTGGGTGAGAAATCAGGGAAATCTCCCTTATTTTCAATGTTCAATGTTGACAATTATGTTACAGGATTTTTTTCTCAATGCATTTCCTTCAATTGGGTTTGATAATTGTGTTCATTGTGAGACTAAGATGAATTGACAAAAAGATAATTGTACATTATGCTTTTTACTCAACTTTATCAGGGGTGCCAATAAGTGTGGAGGGCGCTGCAGAAAATCTAACAAATACCAAATGGCCTCTACCTAGGCTACAAAACGGGGAGACAGATTCACCATGCTGCGCAGGTTTTATGAGTCTGGTGATCAGTGGCATTTTCTACACTGGTCTGCTGGGGCAAAAACCTGCAAGTAGACTCAACACACTTATTCAGAGGGCTAACTCAATCCAAGGGGTGGTGCTGAACAATCTGCTTACAGTCATGTGGAGGAGGATGCTGTCACAACCCCTTGCAAACATGGACAGCATCAGGGGGGAGCCGTAGTGCAGTGCTAGCTTCGGTGTCCCATACCATACTAGGCCTGTGATCATTTCCTGAGTCCACTCTCCATCTCTCTTCCACTTATTCTCTTATCTTCACTATCCTGTCAACAAAGGCTAACCAATCATGGATAACACCTCCCACCTTCTACACAGTAGTCTGAGTAGCTCTAAAATGACTTAACATTACACTGTCACAGAAGCTATTTTATTTGTGTGACCATAAGATATTAAGTTCAATTGGGATGTGCTGGACTAGTGGTTAGCCATGTCTGCCATGGATTTGACCTTCTGCTCCCATATTTTAAATATATGTCGAAGAGAGAATTTGACATTTACCTCACACAATATTGAGTAATTATTTGCTCTACAGTTTTGTCTTTTGACATTCTGCTCCCATATTTTTCTCCTTTTTGGGTAACAGGTAGCCTAGAAATCTAGACGCACCCTAGCGGCGGCAAATTAATTTGCTCAGCTTGTACGTCTAGTAAGAAACTATAGGGATTTCTATTGGCTGACGCCGTGGACGTCATCCAATCACAGCACTCTATTTTGTTAGAGAGTCTTAAGGCGGGCTTAACAGGATAACAACAGTCCTGCGACGGTGAACAACAAGGAAGGTGGCTATGGCAAACGAAGAGCGGTTGTTTGAATCGGCCTTGGCGTCAACGTTGGAGGAGTTGGACTTGTGCTTTTCTTTGAAAATTGAGCAACACAATGCACTTAAGTCATTCCTTTCGAAGAAGGATGTATTTGCCGTTTTGCCGACCGGATACGGATATGGTCGTAGCGCTGGCCTATTGCATGCCTAGGCAGTTTGAAAGACAATTCTCTGCCCGCCCCTTGGATTAAGCAAGGTGAATGGGTCGATTCCAGACTATACATTTCAATGATATAGGATGGCCCGCCAGGCTAGGTAACAGGGGAAATTGTGCAACTGTTTTCCACTTCCCGGTCTTGCACTGCAGCCATGCGTGCAACAGTGCATTTCTTTAGTAGTTAATTATATTTTTTATTAACTTGGATACTCCACTATTCACTACTATGTTAATGGAGATCTGATTATAGATAGATAGATAGATAGATAGATAGATAGATAGATAGATAGATAGATACTGGAAATTCTCATTTGCACCATCACCATGACACTCACTCACACAGAGCACCTTACCTTACTATGCACAGAGAATCACAGGCTCAGTCCCTGCCTCAGTCATTGCAAGCGCCTCATGATTAATCACCCACTATGTGGATACTGTTTTTAGACTTGATTTAGATTTAGTGTTATTTAGTATAATTTGTATTTTAGTATATTCTTTATCTTCTACTGTCCTTCTTGCTTAGTTGTGTTTTTTTATATTATATACTTTCAATTACGTTTTTCTGCTGTTAGTGAATGTGTGTGTGATGTCTGTATGCTACTGAGACCTTGACTTTCCGCTTGGGGATCAATAAAGTATCTATCTATCTATCTATCTAAACAACTCAAGAGTCCATAGCTATTTCACAGTGAGAGCTCATCTGAGAGGCTCTAGCTCCCTCTGGCGGTGTACTGCTGCTGCTGCAGCCAGGGCTGTCCTGATAAAACATAGGAAGTAGAGTGTTCTGTTGGGCATGATTAGACTTGTTTGCCCTATAGGCCTACAAGTTAAACTCAGGGCTCTCAAGTGTCACACATTGTTGGTGACAGTCACTCATTTCGGTCTTTAGTCACGCACTCCCGCCACACATTGTATTTCTCACGCAGAAAAACTATTTATAATATATGCCGCAGCGCCCAAAATGTCTATCTGCGCAGCTCTCACTGTGGAACCGACAGGAATCAATCAAGCGCTTTCAAGTTCTTCCACTTAACAGCCAATCAAAAAAAAAGAAAGGGGCTACACAATAGCCAATCAGAAAAATGCACTATTGTATCTGGGTAAGATTTAACACAACAACCAATGAAAAAAAAAGCATTCCCTGGAATTGTTCACGTGATTACCGAAGTTTCGTTTACCTCCAGAACACTGGAGCTTCGAGCATTACTTTGAGCACAGAGTAAGTAATATTTTAATGTTCACAAAATAATTCACAAATCACACAAATAAAATTCACAACTTGTTTGACAAGAACAATGACAACTTGACTGCTGTTAGAGAATGTTTCCCAGATAATTAGCATTAGTTGTTCATGTCTAACCAACAGTACATTGTCACATTATCAGGCTTAAAGTATTGAGGCACCGTGCCTAAATTCAGGCGTGAGCTGGTATGCTTAAGATTTGAAAATAGTCAGTGAGACGGTATGACGTCCTCATAAATGTCTGATAAAAAAATGGTCTGTGCCTGAAGTTATATTGCTTTAAGCCCTGCATTATAAACAACTCTCTCTCACCAAATAGGCTTAATAATTTTATTAGCACTACATAAATAAAAGTAAATAAATACTAAATCAATTAAAGTGTATTGCATAGTCGATGTTATAGGTCACTTTTAAAATATTGTCATATGTTATAATAATAATATAATAATATTTGATCATAATTTTATCCTGGCCATGGATGCATTAATCATTGCATCTGTCTTTCAAAAATGACAGGTAGAAAGCAATTAAGCATCCTCTCATTTGCCCTGAGAGGAAAGCCCCCTAAAAAGTCCAGGTTAGTGGATGCTTGCACAGAGAAGGTGGTGAAAAGGGTAGGCCCATTACTGAATTATCAGTGTCATGTGTCAAATCTTTTCTTCTGCAAGTCTGAGCAATTATAAATTATACTTATGTCCCATTTTGATTGTTTTGCCCAATATTGCACATCATATACTTAGGAGGGCATTGCTCCTACATACTTGGCTTATAATCAAAGGCCTGACCTCTTCGGAAAGCTCAGACACTGCAATTTTTTGGAAAACAATCCGAATAACTGTGTGTGATGTACTGACAGAGTTACAGAAGCTAGAATATTGTTTTCTTTTTTTGCGCGGATAACAAGCATCTCTGAACTGACCACATTTCAGACCTCTAGGTCACTTGATTTGACTTAGAAACAGAACTGAGACCTAGAATCAGGTCTTGTGAAGCTGTGTGCATAAGTAGATCAATATGAACAAATTAGTTTAGACCATTATTTGCCAAGGTATGTGTTTGTTGGCTATGCTACATAACAGTCTGATGTATAAACATGATTTACAATATGGGGGGGGGGGGGGGGGTGACATGGGGTTGGAACATCTGAAGGCATTGGGGTGGGGGGGTGGGGGGTCGACAGGGAATGTCACTCTTGCCTGTGCTCAAAACTTGAGAGCCCTGAAGTTACAGATGCCATGATGATAAATGTTAAGCACTGATGACAGAACATTGTTATTAGTTTAACTATACTTACCATTTTTGCCATCCTCTGATTTTTTTGTGTTTGCTTTTTTTTCTTTTTAGGCTTTTTCACCTAACAGCAAAATAATAAAGTTAGAACATGTATTTGACCCAAAAGGCTGTCTTTAGCCTCTCCCATTTTAGTTGAAACGGAATTATGTACAGTATGTTGCATACAACATTTCATGATACATTACGACACATACAAGACTAGTACTAGATACAAGAACTAGATGTAGCCTACCACATAGCACACACATCTGTGAGTGTCTGTGTGGGGGTAATGGGTGCTTGTGTGTGTGCATGCCTCTGTGTGTGTGTGTGTGTGTGTGTTTATGTGTGTGTGCGTTTACCTGCTTGCCTACATGCGTGTGTATCTTCATGTGTGTGTTTTGTGTGTGTGTGTGTGTGTGTGTGTGTGTGTGTGTGTGTATGTAAGTGCGGGTGTGTTTATTTGTGAGTGTGTGTGTGCCTGTGTGTGTGTGTGTGAGCGGAGGTGGATAGTTGTAGATGTCTTGCAATCGTCCTAACCAGCGAATAAGTAAGCTTACTTCTTACATCTCTTAAGTTAAAGAATGGAAAACACTTGGAAAAGTGCTTGCTTGCAAGTCTACCGTCCTGTTCAGAGTCTATATCAGGGGTGGGCAAAATTTAAGTGCCACATTGGGTTTTGAAAATTGGCCGGCAAGAAAAAAATAGC
The DNA here is from genome assembly GCF_046254945.1 of Alosa pseudoharengus. Taxonomy (NCBI): domain Eukaryota; kingdom Metazoa; phylum Chordata; class Actinopteri; order Clupeiformes; family Clupeidae; genus Alosa; species Alosa pseudoharengus. The sequence continues at coordinate 55,731,751 of NW_027468564.1, forward strand.
GAGCAGCCTGAAAACCAAATTAAAAGCTCGGCGGGCCGGATTAAAGTGCTTGGCGGGCCGCAGTTTGCCCAACCCTGCCTTAGGCTAACCAGCTATGACGTGACCGGACGTGACTCATACTCATACAACATATCATTTCGATCAAAAAAAAAAAAAAAAAAATAACAGAAAAACTGAAAAAGGCTGAAAAAAGCCAAAGGTACAAGACTGTGTCCATATTTTAATTTCCGAGTGAAAGACTACTCTTCCCATGAGACATTTTTAAACGTACATATTTTGAACATTTGCAGCCTAACGATAGTTTAACATGTTTCTACTTTAATCTCACACAAGAAGATGACTAACCGTTTCTATTGAGTAAATTCCTACCGTTTCTATTGAGTAAATTCAACTTTCAAGATGAGAAAAAACTGTTTTTATCAGAAGGCCACACATCGGTTCTGACAGCCTAGGTATCCATCTTGATTCCAGTCAGTACGAGACAACAGGCACGGGAAAAGTGGCATAAGGGTTTCCATGGCCGTAATGATACCCGTTAATGATACCCTGCCCCTTACTCTGTGCTTACCTTGACAAATGGCACAATAGGTTGACTGCTGCTCCAGGCTCCAAAGAGTTTGTATGTTTTATCCGATACTTCTTAGCAGTTGTACAAGTAACCACGGAAGTAAACGGAACTGCTCATATGACGGTGATGGAAACTGACACAACTAGAAAGTTACAAGTTCTGACCTGAAATGAAAGCTGTAATGCCGGACCGGTTAAGCAGCCTATGTAAGGCAAGACAATTGTTGCCGCACAATTGTGACCGAAAAAAATGTATTTATAAGCCTCTAAAACTATTACTGGGGAATTTCCCAGTACTCTTTCAGTAAATATTGAAATAATAGAGTGTTTCAATGAAATGTGTGCAGTGTCAAATGTTTTGAGTAATTTGTCACATGACCAGAGCTGTTTACTTCCTGGTTGCACCTTGAAAAGAGGATGACTGCCTCACAGCTCCCAAATAAAAGGTTTTTAAAGTATGTTAAAATAAACATAGTGAAAATATTTTTGTACACATGGTCTTTAAGGTGTCTAGTTATTATATATACATTTATAATTATTCAAATGTCTTTGGTGTGTTTGCAGAATGAGTAAACATGTACTGGTGGGATAGAATGTTGTATCCAGATGCACACATACTTCTATACCTCCTACACACACACACATACTCATACATACACACACACACAGACATACACACACACATATACCGACACACACTCACACATATACACACAGATATATACACACACACACACACACACACACACACACACACACACACACACACACACACACACAGACATATTCACACACACACACACACACATACACACATACATATAGATATACACACTCACACACACACACACATACACATATTCACACACAAACACACAGATATACACACACACACACACACTCACACACACACGTATTCACACACACACACACACACACATACACATATTCACACATACACATATTCACACACTCAAACACAGATATACACACTCTCACACACACACACAGACATACACACTCTCACACACACACACACACACACAGACATACACACTCACAAAGCGCTTTCAGATATAACCTCCGGAGTATATGAGGAGGTTTGTCAAACGGAGGTCCTACCCTTCAGATGATTGAGATATGATGCTAACCTGCGGACCTAATACTGACCTTATACGTATGTGTGAACGACATACACGCACATTACAGAATCTCCGTGTGGTTGTCAAGTGAGGGGTGGGGGCTTGTAGAGTTCACAAGATGCGAGACATGACGCAGAATATATGCGGCCGCTGCCTGTCACAGCTGCTTTTTGTTTACAAAATATAGCCTATGCATTATGTAGGCTAAAGAAGAGAAATCTATTGTGCATAGGCTAATACTTGAAGTAGGCTAGTCACGTAAGTGCGCACTTGAAATTGACCTAGCCTACAGTATTTGTATGTGTGCTTCAAATAAACTGTTTTCAACGTTATGTACAGGGTTCTAAATTAACACCCGCCAACCCGCCAAATGCGGGTTAAAATTCATTTTGGCGGGTGATAATAAAAACTTACTAGCCAGTTTGGCCGGTGATGCATGAGGCATTAAATGCATGATACATACAGTAAGGCTCTGTTTCGGTCATATATCCCCGGCAGTACTTCCTACATTTCCCATGACCACTGTGCCGTATGCTACGTCGGCTGCACGCAGTTTGCAGTGAAACCAGCGCGAGAGACCATGGAAACGAACGGAGCGTGTACCAGAAAACACAAGGAATTAGAAGGACGAACGGAGCCAGAACAGGGAGCATAGACTCAAAGAGGAGGGAGTTAACCAGTAAAGTAAAGTAAAAAGTACCTAACACATGTACATAACACAAATGCATAATACATTACGAAATATTAACGCAATTAACGCATTGTGTTTACCTATTTCCTTTGTGGGAGGCTGATGTCATGTAACGGAGGCCGCAAAACCTGAAGCAGCAAGATCGTTTATTTTATTGTCTATGGAGTTAGCTGAAGATGGAACGTGAGGAGCTTGTAGGCGAACATTTTCAGTTTTAAAAAGGTAGCCTGATCAGTTATCACCACCACCACACGCATCACGCACTGTGCATAGGGCACCAAGAGACAGAAGAGGGACCAATATTTAGCCAATAAACAGTAGCTGTACTGCAAACTGTTTTTCACTCTTGTTAGAGAAAGTATACAATGTCAACATGCACCAACAGCATGTTACATAAAGATGATACTTTTCGGGTCCTCTCTATAAAGATCCAACTTGAACATAGGCCCTATGCTACTCCATTTAATTGAGAATGCGTCTGAGTGTGCAGGAGAGGGAGAGAAAACGAGTGGCAGGTTCTAGGTGGCTTGTCATTGTTGATGATAATTGATATCTCCTTTTTATTAAGTTAAGATTAAACTAAATGCGGCAGTGGTTGGTACAGACTGATGGGGGCGAGAATAGGAATGAAGCAGGGGATGAGGATATCGACAGAGAAATAGATAGATAGATCCCAAACATGAAATGAAGTGAAGTGCACTTCTGTGTATATTTTGTGGTATGTATTCATGGCAACAATGTTAATACAATGACCAAATGCATTCAGTGACACTCATCTCATAAACTCATAATTCTCTTATTTTCACCGGAAAAAAAAAATGGCTAATAGAAATTCTAATTGGCTAGTAACTTTAGAAAGTTACCAGCCACATTGGCTGGTGATCAAAAACGTTAATTTAGAACCCTGGTTATGTACCAGAATTAGCTATAGAACCCCAAATCTGGTTTGCGTTGGAGAGAGAGAGCATGCACAAACTTTATGGTAGGCTACCAGCCAATTCAGTAGGCTAACTCAAGACTTCAAGATCATACAACGTTTTTAAGCAACAAACAAAATACTAATGTTCGTTTTTTCATGGTTTATTTTTTCCAAAAGCATCCTCTCCCCATGTGTAGCATTTAAGGAGCTTGGAACAAAGTTGGGTTTTCTTCGTTTTCATTTTCTCTAGGCATATATGCTCAGCAAATATCAGCGAGCTCAGCAGGTCATGAAGGCTATCAATGAACAGAAAACCGTGTTGATTAACAATTTATTAAATACTCCTGTTATTGTCGTTCACACACATATACACACACACACACACATACACACACACACACACACACATACATATACTCACACACATATACACACACACACACACACACACACACACATACATATACTCACACACACACACACATACACACACACATACATACACACACACATACATACACACACAGACAAACACACACACACACATATACATATATACACACACACACACACACACACATATACACACACACACACATATACAGCGGGGAAAATAAGTATTGAACACGTCAACATTTTTTTCAGTAAGTATACTTCCAGTGAGGCTATTCGCATGAAATTTTCACCAGACATTAGTATTAACTTAGGTAATCCACACATATATAAAAATCCAAACATTAATGTCTAAAAGTAGAGTTATGAGTAAAAAAGTGGAATGGCACAGGGAAAAAGTATTGAACACGCTAAGAAAAAGCAGTACACAAAGGCAAGGAATGGCAAGAAACAAACTGGAATCTATGAGTAGTTAGAGAAATTATCCCTCCTGTCTGTGCAAATTGATATAAGCTGGGTTAGTACATACTGGTGGGCTATAAAAAGGTTTTTGTTACCAAGGTGTCACACAAGAAACATTTCATGATGGGCAAAAGCAAAGAGCCCTCCCAAGACCTTTGCAACCTTATTGTTGCAAAACATATCAATGGAACTGGTTACAGATGCACTTCAAAACTTCTGAATCATCCAGCAAGCAGTATTGGAGCCATTATCTGCAAGTGGAAGGAACATCAATGCATCATCAACTGGCCATGCACAAGATCTCCTTGCAAGATTTCTGACCATGAAGTCAGAAGGATAGTCAGAAGTGTAGCCGAAGATCCAAGGACCACTCAGAGAAAGCTCCAGAAAGACTTAGAGGCAGCAGATACAATTGTTACAGAGAAAATCATAGGTAATGCACTCCACCGCCATGGCCTCTACGCACGCTCATCCCGCATGACTCTTTTGCTTAAGAAAAACATGTCAAACCTCGTTGAAAGTTTGCTACACAACATTTGGACAATCCTATGGAATACTGAGAGAATGTATTCTGGTCTGGTGAGAGCAAAACTGAACTTTTCGGATGTCATACTACACACCATATTTGGAGGAGAAATGGCACTGTGCATCATCCTAAAAATACCATACCAACAATGAGGTTTGGAGGTGGTGGCATCATGGTGTGGGCTGTTTTTCATCTCATGGTACTGGCAGACTTCAGTTGAAGGAATGATGAATGGAGTCATTTTGTTCCAGGAGAAACTTTACATCCACCAAGATGATGAGGATGAGACATGGCTAGACCTTCCAGCAGGACAATGATCCAAACCATTCAGCAAAGGAAACTCTCAATTGGTTTCAGAGAAAGGAAATCAAGGCCCTGACTTCAATCCAATTGAACAGTTTTGGAAGTTAACTAAAGATCAGGATTCACAAGAGGGACCCCTGGAATCTTCAATATTAAAGGACTATCTGTTTAAAAGAATGGGCCTAAATCACACCAGAATACTGTGACTGATTAGTTTTCGTCATACAGGAAATGCCTTGAAGCTGTCATTACGAATAAAGGCATTTCCACAAAGTATTTAAGAAATTTCAGCAGGCGTGTTCAATACTTTTTTCCTGTGTCATTCCACTTTATTACACATAACTCTACCTATGGACTTTAATGTTTGTATTTTTTTATATGGGTGGATTATCTGAGTTAATAGTAATATCTGGTGAAAATTTCATGCAAATAGCCTCATTGGAAGTATACTTACTGAAAAAAATGTTGACGTGTTCAATACTTATTTTCCCCGCTGTATACTGTGGCATCCCGAGGGGACATGTCGTGGACGGACGGTACATTCCCGTAGAAGGAGGTCATGGAAGTCCCAAGATGGCTGCCTTCGCAGAAACTACATCTCCCATAATGCAATGGGAGGAGTGCAGGTGTTTGGGATTAATCATCAAGGCAGAAGGGAGGCCAATAAAAGGTGTGCTTGGTGGAAGACAAAGAGAGACACGGAGGAATCCTTGGGAACACTGCTCCAAGGAAGATACGTTTGTGGACTGAAAAGCTGGAAAGCTGGAACTTGAATTTTGGACCTTGGACTTTTGAGTTTGGATTTATCTGGAGGACTTAAATGACAGAGCTGTTAAAGTTTTGGTTGAGTACCTTTTTTTTGACTTTTTGAGTTACTCTAAAGAGTGAATTGTAGGAAAATAAAAGCTCCAATCTTTTGTTAACTCAGTTTGTTCTTGTCCTAATATTGCCCACACGGCCTCACACTAACTCTCGCACCTCATGCAGATACACACACACACACACACACACAACATATACACTAACTCTCACAGCTACATGCAGACACACACGCACGCACAGACATACACACTCAGGGTTCTATTTTAACGAGCCGAAGGTCCTGGTAAATAAACAATGTTAACATATTTTTCATATTTATTGTTGCCATTGGTCTCAGTGTTCATCAGTGTGGAAAGTCCTGTCAGAATACCCTTATTTTAACAAAAAAAGAATTTGAGCAACCTATAATTGAGTAAACGCATATTATCCATAATAATAATAAAACACACTTTTTCATCTACTTTTCTACATTTTTTTTAAAGATTTCAAAGGGTTGCTAATAACACATGATTTGCATATTCGCATGTCTGGGAAAAAATTAGGCTTAAATGGGTTAATATTCATTTTTATACAAACCAAGATGGCGGATTCGTAAAGAAACGCAAGCACCCACACCATAAGTGTATCTAAATTAGCTCTAAATTTATATACCAAAAATTACATTTTACCGTAACTCGAAGAGCTGTAAACATAGGCTGTAAAAAATATACAGCTCTGGTTTGAGCATAGTTGCTCCACAACGGAGCAATGCCAGACCGAACTTCCCGATCTCAAATGTTGTGGGCGGGGCTACGTTCGGCTGGCACCCAGGCTATTGGGGAACCCAAGAAACCCAAGATTTGCAATGGCTTCAACTGGCCACCACGTTCAGAATTTCTGGGGGCGCCACTGGTAGGCTAGGCCTACAATATCAGTCCCTGCAGACTGTTGTTATAATTAGCAAGATAATCAGTAATATTGTGAGAGTGAAAACTATGGCATGATGTCCCTGTTAATAACCTTTTAAGGTGTGATGAAATGTTTTTTCGCCACGCTCTATGCACGTGCATTACCTCTGCCAAGTGGGGTTACCTCCAACAGTGGGGTGAGTCAAAGACGAGAATGCGGAGTGTGGACCGCTCGATGGTGTTTTATGCTCCCAACGCTGTCTTCCAGGCAGCGCTGCCACCACTGACTTAAAGGCACCTAATCCTAAACCTAACCCCAACCCTAACCCTAACCTTAACCCATGCCTAACCCTAGTGCCTTCCAGGCAGCGCTGCCTTGAAGACAACATTGGGGGCATAAAACACCAAGAAACGTGTGGACCTAGGAATCTGGACGATCTGGGGAGATTTTGTAAAGACGAACGGCCTTAAATCTCTTGCTTTGTATTCTCCAACTTGATGGGGTGTCATAGGAGAATTACAAGCTGTTTTATTGACAATGGAAGGCTTAAGAAGGTATTACAAGCAGGGGTGCCAATAATTGTGTGCAACGTGTTTTTGTTAAAAATATGTTTTTCTTTATGAGATTTTCTTTTTCTCAAAATAAATTTGCTTCCCTTCAAAGTTGTATTTTTCCTAATTTTGTTCATTGTGACATTACAATACGTCACCAACAGATAATTTTTCGTTTTCGTTTTTAGTCAACTTTAGCCAATAAGGTGCCAATAATTCTGGGTACTGTAAATGTTTTGCATTTGGCAGCAGTGCAGCATTTTAACATGGCTTTCTATGTGGACATTTTGCAGAATCAGACCGGCATCATGATAAAGGTATGTCTGGAAATGTGTGTTTTGAGCTGTCAATAAACAGAATTGAAACAGGAGATGTTTTCTGGAGGCACCAAATGCCATTCTCACCTGTAACCTGATGGAATTAGTTTGGCCTGTGGCCTATGTGGCATATACTTGAGGCCACGCTAACTGTAGCCATAGTTTACCTTATCATGAAATCGAAAAAACCATTGACAATTAAGAAGTCAGCAGTAAGTATAAAAGATTGCGATAAAATTAAAATATCTAGTAAGAAAATGAAGAAGATAGATCAACTGTAAAAATGGTTGGAATGTTATTGTTATGTTGGAGATTATGAAGTTTCTGTGTTCCATGTTAATTGGTTTAATTACAATGTCCAAAGTCTGATTATTCTGTTATTATTCGTGACAAATGTACTGTAGGTCTGTAGATCTGTTCTCTGATTTGTTTGGTAACAAAATGGCATTTACATTACATCACATTTAGTCATTTGGCAGACGCTTTTATCTCAAGCCTGAATTGACATGTCGGCCTTACCAGTAATCCACCAATCAGCAGCATCGACAGCCAAACAGGCAGGACGCACCGATGGATGCCTTGTTTCCACTGTACTCGCACATTATCGAGGCTGTGACTATTTGTCTTCCAGGTGGTATTTTGTAGCCATAGCAGGGCACGCTAGACAGCTTTGTGGCTCAGGCTGAACCATGAGATTTCTGTCTAATTGATACAGTATGGGTTTCCTGTTACTGCCCCTAGATCATGGAAAGAAGACACCCAAACCGACCCCTTCAGGGAAGCCGCCTACCAAGTCCTCTGGACCTTCTCGGCCAGCTAGTACTCCATCTCGGCGTGGAAAATGACAGGCTAAGCTCACATAATGGCCACTCTCAGTCATGGTACCCTGCCATCACAGCTGAGCGGATTCAGGCAAATTGAAAAGTACTTCTAAAATGTGTGCAGGCTTTGTTCTGGGAATGTACAGTATAATATGAAGGAAGGTAGTGCACTTATTCAGGAGGAATAGCAATCTGCAGCCAGCCTATTTAGCAGTTCTTTTTTAATCACATAAGATCATTTTCTGCAAGCCATATGAATGGGCCCTAATGTGTATACATATTATGTATAATATTCTTGCTTCTGCATAGATAAATATAGGAAAATGTAATTGAATTCAAAATCTGTGTGATGTAACCATGTCTACAATACGTTTTGGTAGATAGGTGATCATGTAATAATTTAGACTGAATTATCTAGGAGTTATATGAGTATGTGTTAATTGTTTGGGTTTCTGCGTGTTTTTGTGAGAAACGTTTTTTAAGTAATCAACACAATAGTTAAATTGTTGGAGTTGTTTTATGTTTGACTTGTTCTGAGGGCCAGTTACACCAGATGCAAGGTCAGTTTGCTCATGTGACCTTGTTTTACAGCGGCTGATACGTTTATGATCAATCTTGCTGAGGGGTTGTGTCTGATTCACACAGTGCAACAGAGGCTTTGCTCTCCTGTGTAGCACCATCAGTTTCATAGTTCACTTGTTCAGATTCTTTTGCATCTTATTTTGCGTAGATAGATAGATAGATAGATAAATACTTTATTTATCCCCATGGGGAGATTCAAGGAATTGCATGCATCTCCATGTACGTTCATCAGCTTACTGTATGTTCAGTAAGTACTCTGATGTAGCCAACACTGAGATGAAGACACAATATATGTGCGTATATATGAAAATATTTATTCACTTTCCAAAACGTACATCAATTCTTACATTCATCTTAAACTTACCAAATATATCAGTTACACTGTTGAAACCATCATACATATCAAGTCCATTCTTTGTTAAATACAGTGACCTACACCTGTCTTTGTTTGGAATAGTACTTTTACCACTGACCACTGTGTCTGTTTGATATGAGGGACGACTCTAATTAAGTTGATTCTGATTGAGCTTAGAAGCCATATTGCACAAGGCCTAGAATTGAGAAAGTATCTAGCTAAAGTATGTCCATGCTGTTTAATCTTGTAACTATCAGATTGCTTCACCCAAAGTAATGTATTAATAAACACTTCTTGCGTGTATACTACAAAAGGTTTAATTGAAACCTGTCTGCTGTTCTTGTTATATCTTAATGTTCAGGACCATGTGAATATTGACCCCAGACAACACAGATCAGACAAAACATTGATCAACGGTTAACATTACATTTCGGTGAACTGACATTAATCTGGTTAAAAGACCAGCACTTACAATTAAATGTTTTGGCCACATTCAAATTCACTTTTCTCAAATAGCGGTGCCCGCATATATATATATATATATATATATATATATATATCTATATATATATATATATATATATATATATGGGTGCCCATGTGTGTGTGTGTGAAGTTGCATATCACAAGCACCGGCCTGTTCCTGCCACATTCAGTGTAGTCGTAAACAGAGTGCTGGCACAAGCGAAAGCCTTGTGCTCACAAGCAGCGAGACGACATTGTACAATTCAACACAGCAGAGCGGCACATGCATATGGCTTCAACAAACACTTCACAGAACGTAGCAGGACAATGGCATCGTCAGTTCGTTTGTAAGAGAATGTGAACATTTCGCAAGGTCTTTAAGACATACTGCCGACTGCTACCCAAGTTCAATTCATGAGTAACATCACAAGTAAATACAACATTAAGACAAACAAATGTGTTAATGTGTGTGATTTAGAATCAAATGTGATATGATTGCACCTCTCCCCATCAGTAGATTTGGTCAAAGCTCATGCCAAGCCTGTTATTTAACTGATAGTTTAAGACAAACTGCTTGCCATTAAACTCAGAAACTCTAAAAACAATGACACAATGACAATGCCAGTCATGACACATGTTTCCTTAGACATACCACATGCTTGAACAGAGCTCTGTCAGAAATTATGGTCCTTTCAGTGTACAAACTTGGATGATGTTTACAAAATGCAGAACTAATTTAAAAAGCTGCAAGTCATTCGCTAGGTCCCAAGATCTTTCTGAACCCTGTACCACATGATCAGATTGAAAAATAACCCAAGACTACCACCTTGTGGTCCATAAATGAAATAAATGGCTGATATTCAAAACAATGCAACACAAAACAGCAATAATTAAAATGATTGATATAACATCACTTTTCTGTAACAATACCATATCTATTCTGCCAGAGAAGTGGAGGGTGAGTGTAAACTATTATCTGCAGATCCATAGAGTAAGTGCAGTTCAGTGCATTCTCTACTTCTAAGGAAGTGTAAACGAGATAGAACACATCTAATCTTCTAAAACGGAGTAAACAACACGATGGATTGACACGTGTGCAAGTGTCTAAGCCACGACTGGCTAAAGCCTACTGGGACATGCTCTACATGTTTAGCATCACAGCTCTAATGAGGGGATCCTGCGTTAGGAATGTCTGACAAACCTATTGCCTCAATGCACACAAATGAAGTAGAAAGAAAAACAGTGTGTAAATATATGACATCCAGTGCAGCTCTTGACAGCAAACAAATAGATATTCTGAGGAGCATGAGTGTAAACTAAAAGATATTTGAAGGAACATGGTCAGCAGGGAAACCAGCACAAATAAAGGATATGACGCTGTAAGACTATTTAAAAATAAAAACACAAGCTAATGTTTCTCACATAGCACTTTCTGAGGCAGACTATGCGCCTATGACACATAGCAGCGGTGCAAACATTCAGTTAGCGACTTCTTCCGCCTTACAATTCTCTCGCTCTCCTATTCCTCGTCCACCAGGGACAGCACAACACTCTTTATTCATGGCTGTGAGGAACTCCAGAGCACAGGCTGGATGAGGGATCAGTAGAGTTGGTCCAGAGCAGGACCTCCTATTTAATGGCACTGGGATTTGTAGTTTTCGTCTTCATAAGCCACATCAGCTGCATGTTACAAAGAGGACAAAGATGAACTACATATATGCTGCACATCTACATGCAGCCTGTGGCCTTGTCTGGGAGGGGGGGGGGGGGGGGGGGTGGGTGGGCTGCAAGCGAGGCCGGGGGCCGCCGAGGGGCAGGTGGAGGTGTGACAGGAGAGATGGAGGACATCAGAGGGTCTCACACGAAGACCTCGTCTCCAGACGTCTTGTCTCCAGACGTGCGGTCGGCGGTGTCGGACGCTGGCGGCCCTCCCTCGCCGTCCGAGGCGCTGGAGTCGTCGTCGTCCGTCTGCTCGGCGCTGTGGTAGAGCATGAGCGCCTGCGTCTTGTGCGTGATGGTGATGGTGCACGGGCCCTGCGCCCACGGCTCGCCGTCCACCTGCATGGGCATCCGCGAGCTCTTCAGCACCAGCTGCAGCGGGACCACACCACAGGTCAGTTCACACACCACAGGTCAGTTCACACACCACAGGTCAGTTCACACACCATAGGTCAGTTCACACACCACAGGTCAGTTCACACACTGAAGAGCCACAGGCCCTTAGTTTCCTCTTATCCCTCCACCCTCCCATACTCCAGGCCTCAGTCACTGCCCCATTATAAAACACATAATGCAGAAGATCAAGCCAAAACTAAGAGCATTCACATCTTACGGCCAGGGGTGATAGGTTAGGCTGGCAAATCCTGTGTCAAACAGGCAAAAAGGGCAAGCTGTCCCTGCATCCAACAACTCAACTACACGACACACAGACTTCCAAGTGAACCTTTAAAAAGTCTCGGTGGAACCAAATGCTGGAATGTTAGCGATAAACAATACACTGAACACAAAGCACTCAGTGTTGCACATAGATTATTACTGTACTACATTTCAAGGATCTGTGGCAATGTGGCTTTGGCGGGGTTGGGGTTTTAATACCACATCAACCCCTCTGTTATCGTCATAAAAACACAATGTGTCAGAATCAGATGACAACCATTACTGGGTTAAAGGGCCATTCACACCAGGATCGATAACTATGACAATAACTACAACGACAAAAGCGTCCACACTGACCAACGATAAGGTTAGTCTCTACTGGTGTTAATGAATGTGATGTCTAAAATTTGAAGTGTAAATGTAAATCAGGTTTCTCAGCAAAGTATACTTGCGTATACAAGGAATTTGGTCTCTGCATTTATCCCATCCGTGAATTAGTGAACACACAGAGCACACAGTGAACACACAGTGAGGTGAAGCACACACTAACCCGGAGCAGTGAGCTGCCTTGCTACAGCGGCACTCGGGGAGCAGTGAGGGGTTAGGTGCCTTGCTCAAGGGCACTTCAGCCGTTCCTACTGGTCAGGGATCGAACCGGCAACCCTCCGTTTACATGCCCGAAGCCCTGTGTACTTTGTGTGTTCACTATGAATCTGTGTTCACTGTGAATTTACGGATGTTTACATTTACATTTGATAGGCTATTACTTTTTATCTTGCTATTACTTTTTTATCGTTGTCAAAATCGCTCTGAAAGTGATCCCCAACTAAATCAATCTTTGTGTCGTTATTGTTCCAGTTTGTGTGTGGACGTTGTCATGCATTTAAACTAGAACGATACTTTTTTGTTGTTATGATTACAGGTTATATTAATTGTTGATTCCTCCCGACCGAGAGGAAGAGGAGCATCTCACCCGAACTGTGTGGGCCTGGCCCAGCCGCACTGGGTTAGCCAGCTTGACCTGGATCTGTGCACAGTGGAAAGAGCCGTAGACTCCAACTACCTCCAGCAAACCATCGTCCAGACTGTGGGAAGACAACAAGAAAGACAAAAGCAAACATTAGGGCTGGGCAACGGCACAGACAGCCCCGTTTGATTTGATTCACAAGGTTTGTGATGTGATTAAATTCCTTTTGATTTGATTCAGTTCGATATTCATGGGAATGATGTATGCAGTACTATAAAGCAGCTTGCTGTAATAGGATAAATGTCCAAAAAAACACAAATTGACAAACGCTGGAAACAGATTGTGGGAACCACTGAAGAAAAGGGCCACAGATTTTTGGGGGGGCTTTTTAGTTCTCCTCACCGTGTGGGGGGGCAGGGCTCGTCCCCCATCCCTTCCCACAGCCTGCAGCCGCCACCCCAGTAGCCGATGTTGCACACGATGATGCCCTCTAGGCTGGGCAGTGCCACCTTCTCACCGTCCAGCTCCAGCTGGGTACACACAGGGAAGGGCAGAGACGTTTATAGGCCAATTTATAGTGCAGACGGCACGTGTCGCTTGACAAAATACGACATAAAAGCGACACAAATTCTGTCTATTGCAGAGCTTGTCGTGTGCATCAAAAAATTTGGAACGACGCAGGCAAGGTAACGTACTCTGACTGGATATTAACTCAGTGTTCTACTGGAGTTCGACTTCTGTAGTGTGTTGCCATGGTCACGGTGTGCGTCTGTTTACTTTTTTGCAGTGACATGTAACGTTAATGTCCAAGTTGTTATAGAAACTAGTAGATGTTCTATTCAACAATTTGTCGCTGGACTATGAAAGCCTACAGCTCCTTGACATATGTCGGCAGCAAATCGTTTTTGTTGTGCGACACTTGTCGCCTGGACTATAAATTGGCCTTCCCTTTCAGGCCAACAGGGTACTCTCATGATATTGTTCATGGTCCTAATGGATGCACTGTGGTAGCAGCTTATGGCCTGACCACAACCTCTTCATATGTGATATAACATAGCTAATGCAATGTTATATTGGTTGACTGATTAATACATATCACTTACATCCAAAATATGTATTGAATAGTCACATTCTGAAGGACATAGCATTAGACATTTCTGAAAGGGCCATACACAAAGAGGTCAAACATAAAGAGGTCAAAACACAATCTTACCTCAATCCTCTTATCCAGGTCTTTGCATTCTTGCACTAAGCAATCTTTGGTGCCATAAAGGAAATATACAGCCTGCAACAAATGACCACTGTGTTCAAACAATATACAGATGAAGTATTTTGGTAAATAGTGGCAGGACTACAAACTCTCAGGTTAACATGTTCAACTGACTGATACATAATGATTTTAAAGAAAATAGACCATGGAAAACATAAAATAGGCAACATTATACATGATTTTGAATTCAGAAAATAATATCAATAAACAGCATATTTATTTTCAAAGATATCGATTAAATTAATTCAATTGATTGTCCGTTCCCTCGCATCATTAATCCTCCTTTGTGCTTTGGGTCATTGTGACGACGGCTGGCGTGCATGTGTGTGTGTGTGGAGGCTGACCTTGTTGATGATGCGGCTGGTGTGTGTGTGTGTGTGTGTGTGTGTGTGTGTGTGTGTGTGTGTGTGTGTGTGTGTGTGTGCTGACCTTGTTGATGATGCGGCTGGAGAAGAAGGAGGGCGTTTTCTCCCGGTGGGTGTGGAAGTTCAGCGCCATCAGGGCATCCGGGCCCACCGAGAAATAGTTATTCATGGACAGCACCTGAGGAGGCCAAGCACAGAGGACTAGTACCAGCTGGCTCTGATTCAATAGATGCCTGTTGAACTGACTAAAGTAATTATGTTAAGACTTGAGAAACACTCGAGAATGCAGAAACCAATATAAAAAAATGCCTGGACCAGCCTTTTTGCTGGTTTTGAAAAGGAGGTGAAAAGCCAGTCAACACTTCCCCTAATTTTAACAGAATGATGGCCAGAATGCTACTAAAGGTCTCTGTGAATGACTTGTGCTTCTGTTCGTGCAACACTAACCTTTGGTTTCCTAAGGAAGTGGCCTTTAGAGGCAACTTGAACTTTCCATCTGCAAAGGTGGCGACAGACAAAGCAACAATTACAGTTTGTTATGTCTGAGGGCAAACAAAAACACCAAAGTTCATACAAATATCCTCATCCACACAGCTAAGCAAATCCCACAAATGTCATCCAGTGGGCATAACTAGTCACCAAATCTGAGGGATTGAGGTGTCAAAGGTGTTTGCTATACCTGTCCATCTTCACCACCTCAGCTTCCAGAATGTTCCTCAGCACCTGCTCCACAGGGATCTCGCCCGCATACCCCGCCCCCCAGCCCAGGGAGTTAGACAGGTCATTTCCTGTGCCCAGGGGAAGGACCGTCACCCTCGGGATGAACTGGTCTTGACCCTGCACATCAAAATGGCAGATAAAATAAGGGAGAGTTAAACAGAATGATTAGAATCACAAGACATTCTCAGAAGGATCTTCTGTTAGCTTTGCTGCCTCAAAATCATCTCAGGTCACAGCTCACAGACAGACACTACATGCGGCGACCCGCATTCTGTAATCAACATGAAGTCTGCACAGAGCTGCCTTTCTGATGCAGGATGTCCCGGTCATGCAGAGGGCTCACCTTGAGCTTCATGGTGTCGATGGCGTCCAGCACCCAGCCCACCGTCCCGTCCCCCCCGCACACCAGCACCCGCGCGCTGCCCGGGGGGAGCAGCGTGCACAGCTGCAGGGCTTTGGAGGGAGGCAGCTCGGACAGGTCAAACACCTGCAGCAGGAGAGGCCAGCGAGAACACACGTCATTCTCCACAGACTATGACACACCATGGCTATCAGTGTGAAGTATCAGTGTGTGTGTGTGTGTGTGTGTGTGTGTAAAAGAAGAGAAGTATTTGAGAGTGTGTGTTTGCCTGCGAGTTCAGGAGTAGCACAGATCACATTAACTTAAGTTACATCAACCATAAATGCAGAGGGAACAAGATCACAAGTATCCTACATCCCACTCCTGCCATTAGCCAGATGGCCATTTCCACCCACTCTGACAAACAGCATTATGTAAACAGCCATTGTGTACTCTAGAGACTACAATGTCCTTATCACAGCAGCGGTTACAGAGACAGGCAGGCGCGGGGGGGGGGGGGGGGGGGGGGGGGGCAGACCTGGACAGGGTTCAACAGGGTGCGGAACTCTCCCAGCAGGGCCTCGCCCATGTTGTTGCCACTGCGAGTGTTGGCCAACACCAGTACTGGAGTCCAGCCACTGCCACAGGCCAGAGCCAGCTGCACATGGACACACACACACACACACACACACACACACACACACACACACACACACACACACACAGAGGATGAAATGAAATTGTGTTCAGTTATTTTCATTCAAAATCTATCTATCTGAGCGTAACTTGTGAAGGGTACAGAATCTGCGGACTCGAAACTACTTCACAAACATAAACACACACGCAAAGTAGAATTAAAGGCAAAGGTTCCTCCATATGTAAATCTCAACACAGACCACTACAGAGCAATGACACCAGAGAACACATGCAAGCACTCCTGGTGAAAAGCACACCAAGGCTGAGGCCATACACATTTGCCCCACCCACCCCCACACACACACACACACACACACACCTTGCTGTACTCCTCCGGGAGTCTGCGCCGCAGCTTGTTGACGTGGTAGAGGTAGTGAGGGGGGATGATGAGACAGCGGAACTCCCCGAGGTCACAGCGGTCTCCGTCCTCCAGACTTGGCTTGCAGTCATCATGCACAATGGTCTGGCACCATACACACCTTCCAGGTCACACACACACACAGAGAGAGAAACATTTATATTTTGTTTTCAGATAAGTTAAGCACAAACTCTACAGATAAAACAGGAAGTGACCCACAGACTAGTACAGGTCAGTCACAAATCCATCATCCTAATTGCTGAAGAGAACATCTACAATTCCGTAGGATCAAATCTCTCTAATGTTCTGTGATGCTGTCAGGGAACCTGTCAGAATAGCTTTTTAATAATACTCATGGCAGATTAATTTGTGGTTCTGCTTTAAGGCGCTTAACAGCAGGCCTGTCATTCTGAATGGTAGCATGCACACTTGCAGGGCAAAAACTTGATTGAATAGCTGCGCTGGACTAAGTCATGAGTACCTGTAGTCGCACAGCTTTGGCTGCGTGCCGCACTGCTGTTTGCAGACCGCACAGTGGCTGCAAAGGGGGACGTTTCCACGCACCCAACGATGGTTTACAGTTCCGTCCGACTGAGCTGCGGCCATAATCTCTTTGCATGGCATGGTGCGGTCGGCACGTCGTAGGCACTGCTCGTCCGCGCAGAGCCCGCAGGCGTCACAGAAGGCTCCCTGGAGGATGTGCTGAGAGCAGAGACCGCAATAGGTGGGCTTGTTGAAGAGATCCGTGCAATGCCATCCATGTTTGCTTTTGCGAGAGAAGTCCTTCATGTACACCTTCCGTTTGGAGCGCTGAATGCTGCACCACAGCGTGATGGCTACTGGTACCAGAACGGCCAATGAGGTCCAGATGAGGAGGGTCCACTCCTCCCGCGCCCCAGCGCTGTCAACCTGTCCGCCAACACTTTCCTCCTCTGCCTCCATCTGAACTATATGAGGGGAGTGTTCGCGATACTGTACACTTGCAATAATGTAAACACTGGAATTAACAATTAAAGCAAATTGAGGTGTTTAAATACAACAACGCTGTTAACATGTCGCTTTCTTAAATTGTTGGACAATGTTATGCACTGGCGTGACAAAGTAGTTATTTCATTATGACAAACGAAACACTATCCAACGTTTTCATTCAAATGATAAATGAAGCATCCTGATGCTTCAACCCGCAGACACCGGCGAAATCGTGCACATAACATAGGTCTACACCAAAATCACAGTAAAATATATTTTCCGTTTGAATACACTGAAAAATTTGATGGTGTTAGCTAATGCTGTAATACGCATTCTCTATAATGGGTAACGTTAACAGTTCATCTCCATTAGCTAGTCATCCTGGGCTGTCCTCACCATCACCTCCGCTAAACCCAGACGAAATCCCGACAAAAACATGAGCACCAGTGGAATACTTGACAACAACATCTGCTTCCCTAGAGTATATAGAATACTGTATTTCTATAAAACAGTCTGTAAACATGAAACACCAGCGCATAGGCGTCCCCCATTGCTAACCGACTTGCTTCCTCTCTGACATGCTAACCACTGGGCGGAAACGGAAATGATGACGTAGTTTGTTTACGCTCATCTGTGTCATCTGTAAGTTCTGCCCACATGCATCAGAACCTGGAAAAAATGGATAGGACTCTAAATGAGAATGATTTAGGTTAGGCTATGGGCCCGTCCCATTTCTCCCCCCTTAAAACTTCCACTTGGTTTTGATTGCCCTCAACATTAAAGCCCCCTCGACAAGGGAAGTGGAGGTGAAGATATTTCCCTATGAATTGGGACACCACTATATGCAAATTAGCGTAGCGAACGTGCTCATTCAGGAACATGCCCATTCCAGCGGTCATTGTTGTGTGGGCTGTGCTGGTTTATCTACGTCTGGTTAATCAACAAAAATATTCGTGTTCATGTGAACGCCAGAACACACACCTTAAATATTGACAAAACTACCCAGATCAGATATATAACGTTATTTGATGGGCAGACTCTCTCAAAGCACGCAGCAGATATCATGAACATCGTCAGATAGCTTTGTGAGATATTTTCTAACATTAGTGTTCAAAACTCAACAGTCCATCAGATGTGCATCAAACTAACATATTCCAACATATTTCGAAATGTTAATATGCTTATTTGCGAAAATATATGAAAAATGTGTCCGGCTTGCTGAGCTCGCACGGTATCCTGGGTAATTTCATCTCCCACTTCATTTTAAGCCCGCATCGGTCCTGGCCAAGGGGGCAGGCGAATTCCCGGAAGTAGAAGAATCGACGTAGGCTGGAGGGACCACCTCTCTGCTAACTCCCATAGAAGTCCATTCATTGTAGGATTTTTTTGAAATACCATAACTTCATATAACATATATCCTGTGCCGATATTGTAGCTTCTGTGTAATCCACATAAACACTATAAAGGCAAAACAGACTCCACTACCTCGTCCGTAACGTTGGTTACCCGTAAGAAGAACGGTTAGCTTGTTCGGTTGGAGGGAAGCTAGCTTTGACGTAATCTCTCTTTCGCGCCGTAGGGAGATAACCGTATTGTTTGGATAAGAAGCTCAGTCCACCTTACTGTCTGACGGTAACTCATAAGCAAAACCTAGCATACACGACCGTATGTTAAGGTAAAGCATTACACAGAGGGAACCTAATAATAATAAAAAAGTAAACCTAATTTTTTTTAAAAAGGGCACTAATCATTTCAGAGGTTTTCGATGGATTGACCGTAGGTCGGAAAAGTGGAAAGAAGATTAGCTTCAAGGCTATAACTTTGTTTTGTTTTAGCATGACTGTTTTTGAAGATTATGTGTGGTAGCTTCAACATTAACTCGACTTGGTGAGGATGATAATACATAAATAAATGTTTAACTTTGATGACTTTGAAGGCGAAGGAAGTGTGAGAAGAATTTCTGTGTATCTATCATATGAGTTACAAGATTCAGTTCAATGGCTAACGTCACGAAGTTAAGTGTGAGTCTGCGCAGTACTGGGGGGACCAACTGAAAAATCGTTCTATTTGACTCAGTGCCCTCCCATTGAAAACGACGGAGTCTGTTCGTCCATTTCTTTTACTGTCTATGGTCCTGGCTATGTTTTAAGGGTTGATTTTAAGGGGAAAATAGCACTTCCCCTTGCTCCCTAAAGTAATGGGACACCCTAGCCCTACACGTGCACGCGCAAAAACGAGGGTTAGGGCAAAAATCTAGGGGTAGGGGAGGTATTGGGACGGGCCCTATGTGTCACCAGTGTTCAAACTGAAGAGTGCATGTTTACTACTTGGACAGTACCAGCGAGGGGGTGCCAGAATAAAAGCAATAAATAAATACATTTGAAAAAAATAAAATATACCTATGCTATGAGGGCTGTTATACGATGGTATTATAATAATTTGTCGCATATCTGAACATTATATTTTCCATGATAATGACTGGGAATAATAGTAGATAGCTCTCATATAGCAGAAAGCCCCAAATGCAATTTTTACACACTGTATGTTCCAATGCTTGTGGCTAAAATAATTATTAGGATTAGGTTAATGTATTTTTACATTTGCCGTATAGTATTGTCGATAGGTTTAATAACACATCAAGGGGGTCCTTGGCCAGAACCTAGTGGTATTTGGGGGGCCTTGGAAAAGTTTGGGAACCCCTGGGCTAGGCTACCACTGTGTTGCATCCTTTGTTAACGTCTGGGAGCTGAGGAGACCAGCTGCTGGAGATTTCAGAATGAAATGATGAATCCTGATATATCATTTTAGCCACTCAACAGTCCGAGGCCTGACCACTTTGTTGTGTTTCCCTTGTCATGAGAAGGGCAAATGTGATGGGTCTGGACTGCAGGTTATTTTTAGCACCTGGACTCGTCTACTGTGGAGCCATTGATTGTACCCATGTGATCCTCTGCAATCTGACCCATCTGATCTGTCTTTTTCTCCAAACTGCTTATTTTATTTTATTTTTTTTATTATTTATTGCAGGCATCATTGCTGCTCAGTGCAAACACACCACACACATGCAACAACGTAATCTTCAGTTTGATACAGCATACCATTTTTACATAATAACAATGATTCATTTCATTTGCACATTATGAGAAATTTGCATTTCTTTTGCAATATATCCAAAGTTTGGATGTCGTTTGGATTTTACAAAACTGCATTTGCTGAGGTTATGATTCAACTGCTTGTTTGGCTTCACAGATCGCAAGAGAAAGAAAGGTAGGCTATGCAATGTCAAATTACCAAATGTAGACGTTTTTATCTTTCATTGACATTGCTCATAATGGATCTTATCACGATGCAGTATATGAATGTGTGACAAACTCAATACCACAGAGCAACATAAATATTTGGTATAATTGAAATTTCACATAGCAGTATACTTGTGACAGAGAGAGTATAAGTCCAAAGGTCTAGATATGAATTTCACTTGGAATTTCAGACACAATCCACATTCCATTTGGTGTGTCAGCAGTTGAGGATTTGCTGATCCTCACATGTTTATACCTTCTGGTCTTGTGTCATGTTGTTTGTTTTGATATCTATGATCTTTTGTTTATTTACTGGTTTAAATGTGGCTAACCTTTGGCAAGTCCTGCCATTTATTTTGAGGAAAAGAGACATTCCTTCAAAGCAGGCAACACAGCACGACACACCACTCATAGACAGAATAAGCCACTAAGAAGATTTGCTTGATCACTTCTGTTTCATTGTTTCACACAGAGGAATAACAGGGGAAAACAGGCAATCTAACAACATTTCTACGGATCAGGCTGTTAGCTCTGCTCTCATCGACTGTAAGCTATAACTTGATTAGACCCCAAACTGGCATATCTCAGTACGGTAAGTCACTACATTAAATTGTCCATGACTTATAAATTGATATATTAATCTTAGTTGTGTCACATGTATCATCTTAATTGAGTCTAGACAGGTCTCTTGTCAGGCTTACAGGTCAGGGGGACATGTCAGGGTAAGCCAAAATGGGCTACAATATAGGCCTACACGGTGCAATTGTGCCCTGTTGAATTGTGTTTCCTTGTTTTTACAGCGTGATAGTGACAGTTATAAATGATTTACAGATGATCAAAATATATGATTCACTGCAGCAGCTTACAAAGACAAAAATGCCTTGCTATAAATGGCATTCGTGCGCCCCCTTGTGGCTCTTAGAGCAATTCGAGGGTGCGAATTTAATGGAATTTTAATCTCGTGTCCAGATGTTCAGCACGCTTCTTCTATAATGTCCTATAGGCCTATTGCTATACAAGATTTTACAAAGAAAGAAAATAGACCCAAACAACTAAAGATGTGCATCATAGCCATCGTACGCCAAATTGTCTTAAAATAAACGAAAGTTTTGATGCGCGTGGTTGTTACCTACACAGATGCTTTAGCAGTTGTGTCAATTTCAGTGATTGATGACGCAGGAGCTAAACCTAGGCTACTTCCTACCTATTCCTAACAGCTTTTCAGTGCAGAGGTTGCGCCGACAGGAGAGACAACGCGAAAAATGAAGTTTGTGGCTTATCTTTTTTGTTTGGTCCTTCTGACCTCACTGACGGGTAAGTAGCCTAATTTAAAAGGTAACATTTGTACATTTGCATATTACATTGACAGGCTATATACATTCCTAATCAAAGCGTGTCAATTTTTCTGAAAATAATAATAATAAATATTTTTTAAATGTAAGGTTAAGTTGTCATACTGTAAACATTAAATAAAAGAAGAATACCTGATCTGTAGTGCATATGCTGACTCATATGGAGAGTTTTTAAAATTATTCATACTGATCCAGGAATCCAGTGAGTCGCTACACCTAAACCAAATGCGTTCATAATGATAGATGAAAATTAATTTCCTTTTAAAGGATCCAGTGATGTTTTTAGAGCTGTTGTTGCATGGTATGACTTCAAAGTAGATTTTAAATAATTTTTTTTCTGATTGTTTAGTAAAGAAATTGTCTATTTAATGTATCATATTTCAGTGATCTCAGAACTGATTTATGGGATAATGTGACATGTATTTGTATTTTGCATTGATTTTTGCAAGACACTTGTATTTTGCACTGTTTTTGCAAAACAGTTTTGCAACACTGATTTTTGCAAAACACACTAATGATGCAGGCTACTTTGCATAAAAACTGGACACAGGAGTGCAGCAGCATATTTGCTAAACAAATGTGTAGGCTGGCGTGCCACGTTGCCGTGTGAGCGCTGGCTGTATTGACTGAGGCCAGTTCATTTTCATACCCCCTTGCAGGTTGGCCCTCAGGGTCACGTGTGCGCCCAGGCAGACTCCCCAGGGAGAGGGGGGAATGAATGGGCACTTTGTTGCTCCCTCGAAAAACAGCCTCTAATGGCATTCTGGTCAGAGACGCACAGAGGGGTGTGTGTGTGTGTGTGTGTGTGTGTGTGTGTGTGTGTGTGTGTGAGGGTGTGTGTGTGAGGGTGAGAGAGAGAGAGAGTGTGAGTGAATGAGTGAGAGAGAGAGAGAGAGTGAGAGAGACCAAGAGAGAGTGAGAGTGAGAAAGTGAAAGAGAGAGAAAGAAAAAGAGAGGAAGAGAGAGAGAGAGGGAGGGAGGAGAGACGTACCTCTGGCTTTCGCTCACACAAGAGTGTGAAATGGACATACAGAAGAAAGGATGTTGAGACAAAGACAGAGCTAGAAAAAAGATTGATGGGGGGGGGGGGGGTCCTGAACGCCTGAACGTCTGAGAGTAAAGCAGGCAAAAGGCGTAAATACATTCTGCTGAGATGCTCTTTGTTGTGAATACTCTAATATCAATAAATATAATTTTTATAATTTCCTCTAGTTTCTTATTGGTATAATACACATTATGCACACATGGAATCTTTGTTCCCGCCCGCTAAATCTGAAATCAATAATTTATTTGGCCTCATGATATGAAAGCCCAATTGATGGATGACCATCAGAAAACCCTCTTAATAAATGTCATCAAGAATTTATACTAATACCATTCAAGAGGCTACAAATCATATCTACATAATATTTGGCTCATTAATGGCAAGCTGTAGCCATGTAGCACATGAAAAAATGCAAACAGAATATGGGCCAGTGGGTTTCATGAGGAAAATATAAAAGTGGCACATTTCACAAAGACAAAACATGCTCTCCATTCCCCAGCAGATGCATCTCCAGTCATCAAAGAGAGCTTCGCCAAGCAGCTTCTCCGCACCAAGAGGCAGAAGGCTGGACACCCTGATGAGCCGATGAGGGTGGGGTCATACAGCAGGACAAGTTGTCTCTGACTGAAAATGTGAAAGATACACAGCAGCTATATATCAGCCTCTGTCTGTCTGGGATAGACTATTGATGCCTGCATGATTGATCCCTATAAATAATGATGGTTGCATATAGGCTAGTGTTTTTAAATGTGTGAAGTCATCACCCTCAACCCGACTCTCTTTCTCTCTCTCAATTCAATTTAAGAATGCTTTATTGGCATGATGACAAGCTCACTTATATTGCCAAAGCAGTTATACAATAAATCTGAACACATACATGTCAGTAGATTTTCATAAGAATAAAAAATAAATAGGTAAAAGTAAAATAAAATGCAGTATATATGATGCAGTGTGTGTGTGTGTGTGTCTCTCTCTCTCTCTCTCAGGAACACATGTTGCATATGCAGAGACTGGAGCAGAGGGCCCGCGAGACTAACATGGAACACTGGCTCAACCCTCACTGCTTCCCACGCTGTGACCGCAACTATGGCTACCCAGTCTAAGCGTCTGATCTCAGTGCGTCTTAACTCCAAATAACATTTCCTGTAGCAATAGTCACTCAGTTACAGGGAAATCTATAATTACTGAAAAGAAATGGAATAGGGAAAGCAGGTTATATTGAGGGTCAACACTGTGTATGTTAAGAAATTGAATTACAGCAGTTATATTATTTTCCTGTACTGTAATTTACAGCGGCGAAAACGACGACGACTGGAGCCAATGTAACGATAGATGATGCTGACGGAAAGGAGAGAGATGAAGTCTGGAGACAGTCACCTGACTCATTGAGATGTCCGCTGACGGCCTCTACGGGGAATTTGCAATCCTTAAATAAATATGGGTCAACTTTTGTCATCAGCTAGCCTTTAACATTTGCAGATAGGCCGTATTGGCTCTTGATGCAATAGACCTTCAATTCTGTATTTGGTCTTATTTTTTTCCTTTCTTTTTTTTCTTTCTGGGTTTGGTCTTATTTTTTCACTTTCTGTGAAAATAAAAGCATACATTGGTTTAATAAAAGCATATTAGAAAAAATATGAATTCATTCAGCGTGTGTTCCACATTTGGGCGCTTGGGTTGTAAGAAAGGAGCCTGTAGGTCAAGGTTTTTGTATTTGAAGATGAAAGAATATTAGAGTCTATTTGCCAGTTTACCATCTCACCAGGTCCCGCATGAGAGTCTGTCAAACGTCCTGAATTTGCGAATAACTAAGAATAAATTGGAGGGCTGTATAACTGAGCTAATAAGTTCATATATTATTTGTTAGGGTGGAGCAAAAAGAAAACTGAAACGTGCCAACCGGTCCTGTGTTGCATTTCCCGTGCAATGACGTTGCCGTTTATCATAGGAAATAAAATTGAAAACGCCCACAGTTCATTTTACAGCAATGTGTCAGTTTCGTTTGCAAGCAGTTCCTCAATCTTACTTTGAAGTAATTATCCTCCAATGTTATTTAAATCCTAGTTGCGGAGCAAAAGCAGCTCATCACAGCATTCCAAAACGTAGAATAATTATGCCTGTGCTATGTTGCTTTTATTTTATGAGTAATAACGCCTTTAAAATCTTTTTGAGTTGGCAAGTTTCTACCGAGCCCAGTTGCTTCAAAAAAAAAGTCTCCACCTCTTAAAATGGTAATTTAATCGCCTTCAAACATTAAATCTCAACTGATAAACTGTTGCTATTTTGATCATGTCTGATGTGTAAATATATTTCTTTATCAGCGAAATACGCAAGATTGTAAACTTGTCAAAAGGAGATGTGCATGTACAGAGCTAAATGGGCGCTGAACAAAGATCCTATGCTGCCATCCTTGTATTAGCTTACGTATGTGCGTGGAACGACCAAGTATGACTGTTTTTTAAACTATAAAATAAGAATAATCATGATAAGAATAACCCAATATTTGACTTCAAATAGGCTGTAGGCCTAGTCCTTTATATTGACTCATGCGCTCGGCTATACAAAGTTCCCTGAAACCTGAGTCAAAAAAAGCAGTTTCAAATGAGTTTTGCGTGCCAGTTTACTCAAAGCTGAAAGCAAACTCACACATGCAGAAAATGTTGCAAGCTGAGTAACAGATACACACGTCATTGTTAGACTTGTTAGAGGGCACATCAGGCGATAGCAAGAAAATGTTCAATCGAATGGCCCTCAGCAAGATGAACATATTATACTGTAACTTATTAAAACTTCACATGTGCTGTATATGGCAGTTTTTGTATTTATACATTTCCAATGATATTTTCATAACTTGTGTTTGGACACTATGCGGAAGAGCCATTCTGATGCCGACGTGACATGGACACCATTAATGAGACTCACGCACGCAGTAGCCTATGAATGTGATTAGACCAATTATTTCTTAAAATGTCCATGTGGGCAACCAAGTAATAAAAGCACCACTGATATACTGAGCTGCAAAGAGCCAAACATTTATGCAATTCGAAATTTCAAATAATCTTCACAAAATGACCAGCAATTTCAGGTGCCTAGGAGGGAATTACACACTCTCTACATAAATATATATATATACATATGTTTTTTTTTTTTTTTTTCAAAACGTGTCTTTCCTTCAATTAATTTGATTTGATCTCTTAATTAAATAGAGATAGAAGAGTTATGCACAAACACATAATCTGGTAAACCTTTTATATACATTATATGTAAAATTTGGAAATTATAGAGGACACTTTAAAGGACTGATTTGTGAAAACGAATATATGACCAGCCGTGGCCTTTTTATCAAATCCAAGGCAACTCAATTTTTGTCCTTAAAGAATCCTTGGTCTGTGGTGCTCTCTTTGATAGTCACTGTGAGGAAGTTTGACGTCACGTCCGTGACCACCACCTTCTCCAGGTTGCCGAGGCACGGGCTCCAGCAGCTCTCCTCCTCCGGCTCGTCCAGGAGGTGGGCCATGGGGATTCTGGCGATGAGGGTGGGCGGGCGCAGAACGGGCGTCTCCTCCGTCTGGTAGAGGCTGGGGTGTGGCAGGCGCTTTAAGTGCATGGGGCTCTGGTGGACCAGGTACTCCTTAGTCCTGCAGCCGGGTGCGTCCAGGCCCGGCTCGTGCGAGAGCGGGTGCAAGCTGCGGCCCGGAGTATAGTGCTGTTGGCTGCCGCCGGCTGGCGTGAGCCGCATGGGCTTTGGGGGGAAGCTGGGCTGCTGTCCCTGGAGTGGCCGGTGGGCCAGCTTCATCCCCCGCATCTCCGAGGCCCTGTCCAGGCCGTCGGCCAGCCCCAGTTTGGCCAGTTTGGAGGCGCCGCCGAACATCAGGGGCTCCTCGGCTCTCCTTTTGGCCAGGTCTCTAGGAGGGCCGCTGAGCAGGCCGTCTTTGAAGCGCAGCTTGGGCTTTGGGCCTCGTTTCTTTGGGAGGGTCGGGAAGCCGTCCGGCTTGAGTCGCAGGGGCGTCGGAGGAAGGCGGTGCTCCCGCGGGGGCTCCAGCGGCCGGACGCGCACACTCTCCCCTCGGTTGACGGTGCTGGGCGGGAAGATGGTGGGGACGACGGCTCGCAGGCCCTCTCTGGCTCTGGGCGTCACCGTGAGCTCTGGACTGGGGTAGGTCACACAGATGCCCCGGCTCGCCTCACTCCTGAACTCATAGGTTTTGCCTTTTTCCTTTGCTTGAGCCTGAAGACACAGAAATGTTTCCCATTATTGATAAGTAAACATATTTCTTGAATTTCCCCTTGGGGATCACTAAAGTATCTATCTGTCTATCTATCTATCTATCTATCTATCTATATCTATATTTCAAGATCTGCCCCATTATGGAGCAAAATGATACCAGAAATGCACAACAGTATTTCATTTATCATCAATGTGGCGTGGTAAGACATGTTGCACTTTAATGAAATACAAATCATTACATATTATTACAATGTAACACATGATTTAATTTTGGATTCATCAGTTTTAGTCTTCAGCTTCAGCTTCCAAAGCCCTCACACTAGCAGACATCAAAGGTAAGAGGTTATACAACTAAAATGTGAGTGAGTTCCTTCACAATAAAACAGGTGAAATTTGCCAGAGCAACAACAGCAAAACCCCCTCACCAAAGCCTGTGACTGAGCAAAGCCAAATTAATGATAAATAACTGGACTCAACAAGATTCTTCAGTCCTGATAGGCTAACATGAAGTAAGTGAGTCTTTTATTTACATAACTCAACCCAATGCGCTCCAAAGGCGGTGATGGAAAATGGTGTGCCCTAGGCCTAAGAAGAACAGGCAAATGCATGACAAGGGTGGCATCGTTGACTTAACAACTGTCTTTTCATGCACAAGGATTCAATGTCTTGATAAAAAAATATCTGACGAAATTGAGGTTGGACTTGAACACATGTGGGTGCAGTGAAGAGTCACTCAAGCTGTTTGTTTACATGCAACATTCTTGGAATGATGCCTAGAGACTGTGTTATCTGTGGTTGCTGTTGCCTTGCACCTAACTTGGCTGAAATTATCTTAAATCTAGTTCTGAATTAACAATAATAATTTACTCACCCGAAGAAGAAATGTCTTCGGTTTAGGTCCCCTCTTCTTTGGTCCGTAAAGCTCCCTCTCGCGTTCTCTGTAATGACAGGGTACGAACATTTGCATGTAATCAGTCGACAGCAACCTGGTGTTCTAACGCATGCATGGTCTAGCTGCTACTAGTTTTATTTCTGTACACTTCTGTGCATTTACCTTTCTTCAAACGCGACAAAGAGGCGGGAGTCCAAAATATTTTCTTCTGGTTCCCATGTGCTGTACCTAAGTGGGGGAAAGAGGATGTTTACATGGCACAATTCTTCACCACTGCCATACATTTCAAGCTCTGTCCACCGCACGCCCGCCAGCTAGATTTGCAATCGTTGCCAGCTTGTTAACTGGGTTGGTTGCCAAGTCAGTTAGCGGTAGCATGCGAGCTAGCGATATATTTGCCATCAGCCTGTGATTTAGTCTGGTGGTCTGTTACTTCGTCCATGCCGCCACACAGAGTTGGATATCCGCAAACGAAAAGCGAGCTGACGTGCAGAAACCAACAGGGCCAGAGAGATAAGAGGCTAGCTGGCTAACGTTAGCAGCACTGACGTTACTTACTTCGGTGACCAGCCCTTCCATTTCACTAGGTACTCCATTCGACCCTACCGTCAGAAAAGGAAAAATAATACTTCGTTAGCGATGCAACATTGGCCGAATAAGTGCGTTCAAGCAAAACAACGACATGGCTATGTGTATACACTTACTCTTCGAATTCTCCGTTTGATGATAGATTCTGCTGCAAATACCCTCTCACCAACAGCCGACAGTTCCATGTTTACGTCTCCACACCGTTAGTTGGGTAGACAGCTTGGTAGCTTGCTGGATGGATATTTTTCTCTCCACTCGGTTCAGAATTCCAGGCAGCCCATAATACTCATGGGCAGCAAAGACGTCACTACGTTCTTTAATATGTTGCCGAGGCAGCACTGTCGGTGGAACCGTTTAATGAAAGGCCATTGGCTTAGCTGTTGCTACGTGCTCGGGGTTGCTAAGTGAGAGGGAGGAGCGTCTTTGCTCAACATTCTTGACAGGAGGGAAAATGGGTTAGAGAAAAGCACGTTCGCAGTATTAGTGGTCTGAAAATTCAAACTATGTTCAGTCTGGAGTTCCGGATGTTTCCAATTATTACACAAATCTTGTTAAATTATTTGAGGCGTTTATTATATAATTTGTGGAATATTGTTTTTGGATATTCCCGTGGTGAAATTTCTGGCTCATCTGGGCTACCTGGAAA
The DNA here is from genome assembly GCF_046254945.1 of Alosa pseudoharengus. Classification (NCBI taxonomy): domain Eukaryota; kingdom Metazoa; phylum Chordata; class Actinopteri; order Clupeiformes; family Clupeidae; genus Alosa; species Alosa pseudoharengus. The sequence continues at coordinate 55,761,666 of NW_027468564.1, forward strand.
CATATGACTATGAGAAAAAAATAAATTGTAGTGGTTATCGCTATTCTTCAACGCGGGGTAAAGACGCTCAATAGCCTAACAATTGGCACATTTCAAGCTTAGCCTGTTGGAAGAAGAAAGTTCAGAAGTAGGCTAGCAGCATATATCCTAGTTTGGTGTTTTTTATTGATAAGGTCAGAAACTGGAAAGTAAATGGCACAAAATATCCACGCCAACAACCAGGCTCCAGCGTAGTTAGTCGAAACTTGACTCACAACAATTTAAAATAGGCTACCTTAACATGCAAAAAAGTGAGGAAGGCAATATGCCTTCCTATCTATGATAGCCTAAGAAAACCATCTATGATAGCCTAAGATTATAGGGACTGAGCTACATCTCAAGCTGAAATTAATGTAGCTGAATTGTAGACTATGCTATAGGGATATTATGTATTTATTTTTCGATCGAGTCGTCCAGTGAGCAAACCAGTGATCGAGTGTATTTGAATTTAGCTAGCCATCATAATTTAATCTAGCCTCATTCCATTTACCACAGACAGACTTTCATAGGAAATATGAACAGGCAAGTGACGACAAGTAGCCCAGACAATCCTCTTTTAGCGTTTTTAATGACGCTTTAGGCCTATGACAGGGAAGGAAAATATCCGTTTACTTGTAAATGCTATCACTGCCACTTTTGGATAATCTTATTACCTATTTTAGATCACACTGGTGAGGATATGAAAGTATTGCAAGGAAAGCTATTGGCAGAAAGAACAAACAAGGACCTCCTAATCAATAATCTCTGTGTAAAACAAAAATAGCCTCGTGCATAGTCAATAATGACGACGACGACAACAACAATATAATAATAATAATAGTAATAAGCCTAATAATAACAATAATAGGTTAATAATAACAACAATGAGAATGATGATATAATAATGATAATAATAACAGTGATAATAATGATAATAGGCTACACTATTCAAACAGTTTTCACAAGCTCTCTGAAAAACAATTTGATAAGATCAAAAGAATAAAAAAAATATTTGTCCCTCTCGCATATTAGGCCTATCTAAAATAATTGTAGCTCTTATTTTCAGTAATATTGCAATGTGACTAGCCTATATTAGACCTTCCACGGATTCGAATTCTCAGGTGGTCCTATGTAATGGAATTAGTCTAGATATCAATACCTTTTTAGTCCTTAATAGGCTTATAGCCTAACAATAACAATAATAGCCTATAGCCTGTAAAAACAACATGAAAATAGTATATTACGTTAAAATGTGATAATAGCCTATAGCCTATTTCATTTTGGCACAATAATAATTATAGTAGCCTGCTATAGCTGAATTTGTAAAGCAAACCATTTAAAATAGGCTACATTTTACATAGGCTTTCAGGGCCAATTAGTAAGGTTATTTCCAAACAAACTTTTGCAAAACGAGCAATTTAAGGCAGAATAAATAAGTTTACATCACAAAGTTTAGAATGCACCTGGCAATAGCAAAGAAATGTATAGCATGTTGGCACATTTTGTTAATCATTATTCTTTTGCGACAGTGAAACATTGCATGCATGCAACATTATGCTATCGCAATTGATTCACAATTGCGAATTTTTTATATAAAATTAGAGAGAAAAGTAACCAGTGGTGAGACTATTTTTAAGACCTCCTAAATGTGTAACTTGTAACCTGAAAAAAAAAAAACACGTTTTTGCAAGAGACGGATAAGTTCGAAAACGCACATAAGGCGATATAATTTTATGTTGACGATACACTGGATGAAGTAAGTGTAGACTATTTCAGAAGATTATATAGGTAAGCTATTTGCCTAGCCTAGTCATGTATTTTGAAAGATAGGCTATATTTATTGTTACATTACACCCTTTGTTGAAATAAATAGGTCTAGGAATAATAAACTCTCTCAAATGGGTCTTTGAACATGTTCATATAGTCAAAGGTAGCCAATCTATGTTGTCTTCAATAATTGGTAAGCAATGTCATTAACATGAACCTTGCAACGTCGAAACTCGAAAGACAAAGGAACGTCGTGTACTAAATTGCCAAGCTCGAATAAACACCTTTCCATCATAGGCCTATGTCTGATTGTTTTGTAGGGCTAACAGTGTTTAACTGCATATTGTATAACCTACTTGTATGCGTTGGGTGATTTGTTTTGTCATATGCAGGGGCAAAATTAAGGTAATGCCTTTCGTGCATAGTCAACTGGGGTGGCGAGCGGCGGGACTCCTTTTATGGTGTGGTACGCTATTGGTTTCAGCACGTCTGCAGTGCAGTACTGGTTACAGCCGTATATGGGTGCGCGGTCGACATGTTAGAAGATTATTGGTTCGCTAGTTTCTGGGCAACCGCCATTACACGCAGCCTGCAAGCAAAGCAAAGCAAAGCATAGAGGAGCACGATTTATAAACGGAAATACACAACATCCGAGACCGTGAGCATAGAGCTGATGCCGCGCTCACTTGCTCTCAAGTCTCCCCTACCCGTGCGCACGCACGCACGCACGCACGCACTCACACACACACACACAGAAAGAGAGAGAGATAGAGGGAGACACGTATATGCACACACACACAAAGAGAGAGAGAGAGATAAATATATGGAGAGAGAGAGAAAGAGAGAGAGAGAGAGAGAGAACAGAGTCTGCATCGTCAACCGAACATCTGGATACCTTTGTAAACGACCAGCTCCGCGGTTCTAAGTCCACTGACCCATTTAGAGGATTTGGCCATTAACCACCGCACTTTGCCATTTATTCTTGCCATGCAGAGCAATTTATAGGCATACATAATTCTGAAATAGGCATATATAATCCCTTATGCAAAATCCAATATCAAGATCAATTTCTGAGGTTCAAGTTCTTCTGAAGTTGATCGTCCATATGAAATTCATCGGCAGTTAATGCAAGGTTCACAGACTTTGACTAAACTGACTGTTACAAATAAAATATTGTAGGCTATTAAATGTTGTATCTGCACGGTTGTCTCCAGTATATGTGAGTTTGTCATTTTCCAGCCTCTGGACTTCATGACGCCTGAAACATTCCAGTTTTCTGGATGCGGGCTTGGTGTCTCTGACCAATTTGAGATAGAAACTAGAAATATTCCAGGAAAAGAGTAATGCATGAAAATGAATGAAGATTGAGGAAGGTTGAGGTAAAGAAGGAAAGAAAGGGAAAGAAAGACGCAAAGTGAAATGAAACAGACCGAAAGAATGAGAGAGAAAGAAAGAAAGAAAGAAAGAAAGAAAGAGAGAGAAAGAAATAAAAATATATTTTAATTAATGCTCTATATATATGAATTTAGACAAAGGCTAAGTAGACAATTTATGCAGCAGAGTTAGCCAACAATTTGAATTGTAGTTAATGCATATTTTTCTGATGACTTGAATGGCTCCTGTCTTATCCGAAAAGAAGTTCGCTTGCATTTTTATAATAGACACCCAATTTTGCGACTCAGGGGTTTCATAACGACTGTCTCTGCGGGTCTTACGATCGCAGCAAAGCTGGATAGGCTATTCGAGACAGCCATTTTCTCTCGTCTCCGAGCAGAATAACCTACTTATCAAATGCAGTTGCGCGACTGTTACGAGATAGGAAATGGTCGATGGGCTTGCTCTGTGGTGGTTGCGCGCCTTCGTCACAGTCCACTTCCCATGTCTTAAGGCATTTTCGATTTTAGACAGCATCTTGACAGTTTGGTTACGACGAGGACATCGCTGTCGTCCGCCATGTTAGTTTGTTATACTACAGTAATTTGAGGTTACCAAATCATGAAGCCTCATTTGGTTTATCCAACCAAGAAGTTTGAAGTAGCCCTGCCAATAATCTATAGACTGGAGTTAGGCTATGGGTGCTATAGCCTACTGTAAAATACTTAATAAGCCCACCACCTCTCAGCCAGTGTAGCATAAAAAAGGAGTTTGCATTTTTACTGTCATGTCTTTTCAAAGTCTAACACGTTTTAGTAGTTATCTTAGGCTACTTTATGGTCGTTGTGAATGCGCAGATTTCTTGGGAGAATATTATATAGCCTAGGCTTCTACAAGTGGTCGATGGCTTAGGCTATGTAGAATTATACAACCAATAAAGTAACATGCTGAATTAACTGGATTGTTTAACTGGAGACGTCTTCGCGTGAATTGGTGCAGATGTCCATCTTCTTTCTAAATAAATTTTGCGGTCAGTGTGCATGTCATTGGTTCATCATCACGAAGCAAAGTTGCAAGGCATTTGACGGACAGCAAACGGTCTTGTCTGTATACTTACCATGTATGCTCACGTCCGAGAACCAAATGTTATTTATTTCATGCAACAGGAACTTTTTCACTTCCACATGGATCAAGTAATTCAATAGACCAGTCATAAGTGATTAAGTTATGAAGACTTATAAAGCTCTTGGCGGCTTTAGAATTAGTAATGATAGTATAGGCTATTTCATCTTTATAAAATTTTAATTAAGCTATAGCCAACTGCCGAACTGCTTTTATTTTAGGCTGCAACTCGAACCCTGCTCATTTGAAACAACATTATTTTGGTAGCATTTCAATTTAAGCAGATTTTGTACAGTATTATAGGATTTAACAATGACATTTTTGCAACAATCCTGGCATATGATGAGTGTGGTAAATAAGTGTGTGAGAGATATAGAGAATAGAATCTTTATGACCAATAAGAGAGTTTTCCCGGCAAGTCATCCGCTTCTGCGCGGAAACCCACAAATACAATCAGAATGTTCTAAGGAGGCCGCCAATTATTTTTTTTAATTCTGAATACAGCATTCAAACAACATCATACTCTCAGTTCAAGGTTTCCTGGTTTGGACGTACCACAGTCCTTCACATACACACACACAGCACGCTCGCGCAAAGACGGAAATAAATCTCAATAGGTACTGTCAAGGTGGACACATGCAGTGTAGCAATAGACATTGTCCAGAGACAAAATTGTTTTTTAAATGTATTTATTGCAAATGATTTTGCAGAGGGAATGCAACTGTTATTTGTTCAACTGAATTGACCTCTTCTCAGCCAGAAGCACAATTCCTCTGAATTAAGTGTTGACAACCGTCATGGCCAGAAAATGGGAACAATGTGGTAGCGTACACGCTCCAGTGAGGAACACAAAAGTCTAACCTTTGCCTTTGAAGATCTACAAAGGTCCACGCAGGGACACAGAAAGCATCAACATGGCAATATGTCGATATTGAAGCTAAGCAGTGTACATAACAAGGTTTTGACATTGCAGACCCTGTAAAAGGGCCTTGGACAATACACTCCAAGCAACAGAACGCACAGTTTGTTAAGCCTATGCTTTATGTTTATCTTTCAAAGTCAAGTTAAGGCACTGTTACTACTTGAGTTAAACTGACTGTTTACAGACAACAACAAAAGCAGACATGTTATAGGGAGTAACACTGCTTTGAAATTCACAGATCCAGCTTTAGCAAACTGAAGTTGTAGCATATTAGCAATGCAATGGACAACAATTCTGAAATTCGAAGCTTTCAATATTTTTTATAGAAGAAAAATTAAATACAAAAAATATGGTAATACAACGCTCTCTAGCTTGGGGGGTCAATGGAAGCATCTAGTTTCAGGTTAAACACAGTTTTGTGCACTCCTGCATCTAATATAGCTGTTCATCTACCAAGTGAGCTGCTGAGCTGAACCATTTAAAATATCCACTTTAAATCATCCATTCCTTAACCTTTGAAGAACAGTGCAAAGTGCGTTTAGATACCATGGTCCTTCACATTAACTTGTGCATCTGACAAGATGTCATAATTCCATGGTTTCTCACTGCTTGATCTGTCCATGCAACACAAAGCTTTCAGGTTTCATCTCTAACCTGCATCTTCACTGCCCAAAACTGCACATATGCAAGTAGCTGCACACAACCTCTCTCTCTCTCTCTCTCTCACACACACACACAAAAAGACAGAATGATTGAAGCAATCCATCTTGCTCTTGTCATGATCACTTCTGATACAACAATTCAACACAAAAAGGAGTTAAGATACAAATGATACACAACTCTTTACATGAGTAAGTGCTTGATGTTTAGATTGCACCTCCAACAGACTAACCAATAAGGAGATGGGCCATGATTAAAAAACAACCACTTTTTCAGTCATCTACATTGTGATTACCGGCAGGGTGAATTTAAAAATTAATCAGTATAAACCCCGAAGTATGAAGACAGGATTCTTAGATTATAATCAAAAGCTTCTGAAAATATCTCAATAATTCTTCTCAGGAATTCAAGGCCAATATACATTTGTACATTATTCACAAAATCAGTCAGTAGTCTTCTAGTCCTGAAATCCATATCTCAAACTGTAACATATTCCTTAAAAGTCACAGTGAGACAATTGGTTGTGACATCAGTGATGATTATGTTCCCAAGGAAAGGCTTAAAAGCAGCAGCGGTATCCTCCACTGTTGGCCCTGATGCCGGCGCTGAGGTGGACGGCACCCCTGGAGTTACTGACCCCGGCTCCAGTCCCTCTGGAGTAGCCGCCTGGGTCTTTGCCGTCCCATTTCTCTCCTCTCTGGATCGCACGCAGCTCAAGTCTATCGGCTCCTCAGGGTTGGAGTCCTGAAAGGTAAAGTCGTGCCCGTTGCTGGGATACTGGTGGCCAGTTAGATCCACAGAATGGCTCTGTGTGGGAGAGGTCACGCTGTTTGGAGCGCTGATGCTCCGGGAGCTAAGGAACCTTTTCCCTCCACCATGGTCCTCGCTGTGTTCCGAGTGGCGCCGCTTATTAGACACAGACAACTTTTGGGGGGTCTCCGAATAAGTTCCGTTCTGGCACGACGCAACCTTGCTCTGGAACAGCCAAGGGCTTGTACTGGGCTTAGTGGTCAACTGTAGTGGCTGATCCTCCGAGGGTTTGTGTTCCACGGACACTGGCTTGTCTGCTAAAGAGTCTTTCTGTGTGGACAGGCCGTTGACCGTCCCAGAGGCACGGCTCTCGTGACTCTTCTCCTTACTGTCCTTTTTATGAATATGGTCTGACCCGTGCCTCTGCATAGCCTTCTTCTTCTCCGTCAAGTTCTCCGTGGCCAGTCTGTCAGTGTCCCCCTCTCCGTTCTTAATGCGGGCGGCCTGGGTGCCGTTCTCCATGTACTTACTCATGACAATGACAATGCGTCCATTTTTGTTTTTATTTTTTACAATCTTCAGCTTGCTGCTAATTCCATTGGGGGCTGGATCCTCCTTGGCGCACGAGTTCACCTCAGGCTCCTTGCCACCGTCCAGGCTTGCAGGAAGCTTTTTGAGCTCCATGGTTATGTCCTTCACTTTGCTCAGACACCCAGAGTCTTTGTCCTGAATCCACTTCGGTTTCAGGGGCGGGGGCAGACTCCAGCCCGTGCTGGGTGGTGGTGTCTCTGGCACTTTAGCCTTTTGGTACTGAGAGTCATACATTTTGGGATCAGGCTGGTAGTGGTGGTGCTTCTTGCTGTTGAGCTGGTAGTAGAACTTCTTCTTGCTGTTGGCTTGCTGCTCTGCCTGGCCCTCCTTGCTGTGCGGCTGATACTGGTGGTGCTTCTTGCTATTGAGCTGGTACTGCTGTGTCTGCACGGGCTCCACTTTGTGCAGCTTGACATCGTCCAGGACTGTCTCCTGAAGGCCGGAAAGGACACTTGATCTTCGGGCAAAAGAGGGAAGCTGAAACAAGAAACAGCAATCAGCCATGACAAATTCATTCACTTGTAAGGGAATCTTTTTTTTTTTGCATTAGGGAAAAATATTTCACCACAAACTGTGTCTGAAGTGACAAACTATTGTCAGTGATCAGGGGGCAGTCCGTCTTTAACTTCATGTTGAGAGGTGCAAAAGGAGAGAGATCTTACCTGAACCAATAAGTGCTTTGGTTTCGGGCCTCTTTTGCGGTAACCTGTCAACTGTTCTTGTCGCTCCCTGTGAAAAAAACAGAACACCATCAATTGTTTGCCATGGCCTGGACAGCCCATTCACAGACAATTCATCAAATAAAATACACTGCCACTGGCCATTCAGTTAATAGCCTACTGCATAGCATAAAAATAGAGAAATATGAATATGTATGCTGACATTGACATATGGCTGCTTGCCTTAATGACAGTCCCAGTTAATGTTAGCTTATAGAAATATTCAGAATATACATATTTTAGCCATAATGTCAGATCCTGATGATGTCACAAATAGAAAATGTGGCCAACATCAGTTATCGACATTAGTAGCACATGTCATGCCTAAGTCGTGAAAATAAAAGTCAATCCCTTAATTTCTTTCTGGTATCAAATCATAGCTGAAAGCTAATTAGCCCTACATGAGAATATGTCCTAAGGCCTGGGCTTCAACTCTCGAGGGAGCAGCCTGGGCCTAATTAGGCACAACAAAACCCCGTCTTGGCAAAGTTAATGTTGAAAACAGACATGACATGGAGCAATGCACAAACTGTTACTCAGCTGTGTGTAGGAGGCAAGCCTAGTGGAAGTGTCAACATAGGTCTACTAGATAACACATAAGACTCTCTAAGAGATGTCCTTATGAAACGACAGGAGATCTGAAAAGTATTAGCTTAGGGCTTTGTCCACTTTGTCCAGTGGACCAACTAACCTGTCATCTCCAGCGTAAGTGGCTAACTGAACAATTCGCTGCACTGAAGGCCATGCAAACCATTTTTTATTTAGAAAATTGGGTTCCTTGCATACCCCCCTTCCTCTGACATGATACAACAAAGCACTGGTAACTAAAGATAAGATGCCTTTCACTTAAACATAACAAAAAAACAAACAGGTGTGCTCTCATGACATTATATTAGGGCCATTTCAAAAGGAGGATTATTCTGTCCTTTCACCTAAGAGAGCACTATTGGTTGCTAGGCTAAATAGGCCTACATCACTAAAAGTGTTATCCAGCATTTGTAAGGCCAATGCAGTTGCTTCCATGTGCAGGACATTTCATTTGACTGTTGTTACACTTCGTCTTTAATTAATGATGAGGAATGCACGAGCTGCACCAAAGCTGCACCAGAGCCTCCATGGCACAGCAGTACTATTAAATTCAGTTCCATTTACTACACGCATGCGCATTCCCATCCCCTCGGCATGTGAGAGCGAAAGCGCACTAGAGCCGTAGCCTTGACAGCGTCACCCCCTCCTCGCTTGACTGTACAAGGTCAGTGCAAATAGTCGAGTCCGTGTGTCCGTCTCACCTGTTTTGGAAAGCGACAAGAAGCCGCGGGTCGAGAATGTTTTCCTCTGGCTCCCACGTGTTATATCTATTAAAAGAAAAAGATGAACAGAATAAGAAAAGGGGAGAGAGGTAGAGAATATATGAGGGAGGGGGAGCACGAGAGCTAGGGAGAGAGGCAGAGGACCATGAAGCGCAACAATCGCTCTCGCAACCAACCAACCTACTGCGGCTGCTGTCATTTAAATGGTTAATGGATTGTTTAGAACCTATCAGAGCCCTTACGTGCAGCTTGTTTATGTGTGCTACTGAGTAGGCTTTATCACATGTCCGGCCGACATGTGCGTTGTACACATCAGCAAAGCACTAACGATGATGTAGGCTAATACACAATGCACATGGCGCCCGAATGAACATGTCGCCTACCGTTATATTTGAAGTTGCACGGTGTTATCGAAAAGTCATATTTTTAAGTGAAAGTGCGACTGGCCTCGACAAAAGTACAGTGATGCCATTCCATAAATGCATACATGCGTGCACACATACACACACACACACACACACTGCAAATCCAGTAAATTCATGTCGCTAAGGTAGAGATGTTTTCTTGTGAACCCAAACATAAGTAAATGCATTCAGTAAATAAAAAAACTCAACAACTTACTTCGGAGACCAACCTCTCCACTTGACTAGGTACTCGAAACGACCCTGTAGAAATGATGACAGAGGGGTGTTAATTGGGGAGAAAAAAACTTTGGAAAACGTTCCTTCGACCTTTCCAAATTTTGTTATGGCTTATTGTATTTCCTTGTTGGAGGCACATACTAGACGATATATCAACGATAATGGCGCACATTGTACGCATTTAAAGTAGCAATCGCATTGATAGGCTGAAATATTGTGCATTTTCAAACCTTTCTAATCCGCTTCTTCTCGATGCTCTCCACCGCAAAGACGTGTTCTCCCGCGGCGGGTAGCTCCATTTTCGATGCGCGCTTGCAAGGCTTGGTAAACGAAGGCTGGAATGGCTGCTCAAGCGACTCGATTATTACTTCCCTCCTCCTTGAAACAAAACATGTGTACGTTTTTGACTCCTCTTGGTCCCCCTCCTAGGATCGCGTCGCCAACCTCCTCTCTGAGAGTGAGACCGTGTGGACTGTGGAATAAGCTGTGGAAAACAGTTCATGCAAATAACCATTAGTGTGACGTCAGCTAGAGGAGGGAAGGTTCGAGGGTTTGGAAGATGTAGTGTTTTTTTATCGAAGTGATACGATTTTGCATTATAGGCAACCTTACTGAAGTCGATGAATCATCGCAATGGTAATGTTTTGATAAATCTAGTTACAAACTATCATTGAACCATACCAGGAAGATGTAAAGCTCAGTGAATATATATTTTTCATCATACACTGCAGTTCCCTCTTCAAAGGCTATTAAAACGGCAATGTAAGCATTCATAGGACTCGCAATCTCCACTTATGGGCATTTTAGTCATTCCACCTAGTGCCGAAGTGTACCTGCATTAGGAAGTCTAGGCTATACCTTGTAGAATGACTCTTCATTTTTGAAAACCTTCTGAGTATTGTTTCTAGGATAGGCCTACATGTACACGTAGTTAATGTTGAGATTGCCCAAATGCACTAGAGTTGTATTGATAGTCTCTTTAATTGGTATTTTCCATGTATCTGTGATAGGCTACAGAATACCTAACCTTACAGGTAAGGCACCTATCTAGTAGGCTATTCATGTGGAATCACAATTTAGAGTGAATTGGGGCTACAGTCTTATCTATACTGGCCGCTATCAAAACCTTAACCAGACGAATAATGCTCTTGGCCTGATTGTGGAGCAGTGGATTGAAGGATATGTAGGTCATATTAGTTGGTCTGTAAACCCACTGGCATTTCCTAAAGCGCGTTTATTTCTGCCATCTGAATCCTGACGGGCACCAGCTGGTTTAGCACTTGGCAATACGGCCTCAGTCGGAGCTTGGCGCATGAAAACCTTGAGGCAATGTCCCTCCGATTAATTTCATACTGCGCGACGCACTTTCTACATATTCTATGAGGACAATGTCATTGCCTTATTATAGGCAAACTATACAATTCAATCTGCTTAGTCTTTATGAGGCAAATAGGCTTGTCATCTATTTGTTAAACCTTGTCCGCTCACCGCTATCCTTCATACATGCACGCAAGACCAAACGGCGCCTACAATATTTGTTTATTTGTCAAAAGCCAAGTTTGTCTAGGATTTGCATGCCTGGACTCTGCACATGTGTTTGAATAGTAAGATGATGGAAAATAACCAACGACACGAAGAAGAACAATCCAGTTCTCAATAAAATTCAGCACTTTAGGGGTTAACCTACCACCGACTATTCAGGCGGCAATCCTCAGCCTATTGCAAACAGGCACGACTGCCTTTCCTTATAAGGTAATGCACAGAAAACGACTGTGAAATATCTGATCAAGTCTCTTTAACGGCCCAAACGACTTTGCATTTTATAGTTGCTTGTAGTAGGGTTGCGGTATGGATATCATCTACAGTGATAGAATTCGGAAAATACGCAAACGATGGTATTCATGAGCCACGTCTTCCTTTAAAAAGACGCAGCTTGACACTCGACGTCGCAGTGTTCCAGTGCAACAGAACAGCACGTCGAAGAACTGTTCACTCATGGTGAAGGTTACAAAGTATAGACCATACAAAACTGGTCAAATATGAAATTAAATTATTAAGCTTGCAACATCATTGGAAACCAGTTAATCGAAACGAGTGTTTTCTCTTCACCTTTGAAATGAGCATGTCGGTGATTAAAATGGCCCAATCAGCTGACATGTGCATTAAATGTATGAGATATAACCTTACACTGGTGCGATCGTTCAGTGTTTTTATGGCCAGGAGCAAAACGCAGCCTCTAATGGCGCTGTGGTAGACTATGGTAACACGGTTTCTAAAATGGACACCTCTGAAACTATTTCTTCACCACTCTACAGCAGGGTAGGCTACTAAGCTCACGTGTATTGAGGTTTGACAGAACACAATGCACGTGCTTCTGTCACAACACTTTCACAGTGACTAAACATACATCTCACAAGGGGATAGCCGCCAAATAACAACAGCCCATCGTTCTCAGTCAGTATTTTTCCACATCAAAGTTGTCGATTTTCTAATGTCTTTTCTAAGACTGCAGGTAACAAAGAACGGTTATTTGCAAAAGAGGGTTGACAAAATGCATGAGAGTGGTGAAGTAATTTTGGGTTTTAGGCGACAAATGAAAAATCTGTTTGTCATAGGTCAGATACGCATTGAGTCCTCGATACAGTTTGAGTAATCAAAATGTAGAAGTAACAACTCACACCAGAAATAGAGGGACATCACCTGTCTTCCATACCATTGCCAAGGGCTACCTGTTGGTCTTCCCCTTCTCTAAACCAACACATTTGCCTTCACTCCTTAGGAATTAGTAAAGGGAGATAAGGTGTTTGCTCACAATATTTCATTTTCATTAATGATCACATTGTTTAATAAAGACCGCTATGTACGCAATGATAATGTGGATATTTATGATGTTAGACAATCTTCCGCGGTCATTTTCAAGAGGTGGTAAAATATATTTAAAGGTAATGGTGTCTGTTCTTCATATGAGTTCCGATGCCGTGATCTGAGGAAGCTGTAGTCAAGACAACAATATTTTTTAAACTTTCTGTTCAGCCCGAAACAGTTCCACGTAACCAAGAAATAGTGTACATCGGCAAAATCCACAGTTCCACAAAAACAGTTTTAGCTACCATCCATGAGCACTCACAGCATTAGTTCGGCTGAAAAATTCCAGTCACTTGGAGAAACACTCTCTCTATAACTGCTAAAGGAAGCTTGTTATAACATTTCTTACAGTTTGTTTTTATATTTTTGGCTGGTTCATTTTAGGCTATAGCAACTAAAATACTTTCTAAAACCAGTCAGAGAAACGCCAGTTAGAGACAGGTTATTTGTTTGGTGAGGTTTTGTGAGATTGTTGTGTTTGAGATGTTGATGTTATCACAATGATTGCATGTAACACACATTGAAACACTACTGAAAAGAGTATTGATAATTACAATTTTAATTGGTTGACAGGAGTCATGCATTCACATTCACTGATTTTGTGATTCTTGAGCAGTAGTTGATGTCAACAGGGAAAATGCAGGAGTATGAGGTTTGTAAAGGAAATCACTATAAAGTAGATCACACACTCATGAAGGGAATTCTCATAAATGAAATCTCATACCATGAGTAAAGTTCAAGTTCAAGTGAATCCTAAAATTCTTTGTAAAATACTTTCATGACTCATGGTAGTAGGAGTAAGGAATTAAGTGTTCACATTAAAATTATATCTGTAATATGATCTTGGACTGGGTATGGGGAACAGATTTTTTTGGTTCATTTTTTCCAGTCAATTACAACCACAGCACTGTCAAAGTGAGACATCTAGTCATGGGCATTTTGGACAGTATGGTGATTTTCTTTCTTAAGTGGAATTAAATCTAAATGTACCTTAAGGAAAAAGTGCTGTAATGAAGAAGACTACGTCATGCTTATTCACTCATATGTTCATACATAATGTGTAGCCATTTTACTGCAGTAAGGTTTCCTTTTGACGCCAATCCTCCTCTGATTGATACCCAGCCACTTGTTCAAATGAGTCAACCTTGTTTCTGTTTCTGTGTTGATGACCTAACCCCTGCTGCTGATATCAGTCTTGGTCAGCATAGGCATGGGCAGCGTTGGTGTTTTAACACAGGTAAAGCCCCTGACACAGCACAACACAAAAAAGACAAGATGGTGGACATGATGACGAGCATCACTCAGCTAAAAATGTGTTTATATGTATTTATTTTTTTCTCAAGCTGCTTTCTAGAGAAGCGAGGTGTTCACTTTCAGGAAGCCGAGAGTTCCTTGGAATTGTCAGTGCTGCCTATATCACGGAATTACCCTTGTTTTTCCCCTCAATGTATTGCACATGTTTACTGGAAATATGCAATAAGATAGTGAGCTTTGTTCAAACGCCAGAATGGATCATTATCAAGAAATCTGGGTGCTTGTTGAGCTTGCTGGTTCTTAGTTTTTGGTTGATTTGCTTTGGCAGTAGTCTTATCTGCTCTGCTTGTGGAAAACATTCTGTCTGAAGGATTCTTCAGCCTGATAAGATAAAAAAATCTTATTTGATAAATTTATGATATAATATCCTATGAAGTGTTTAGATTTGCTGAAAATCTATGCCTACCACAGGTTACCATATTATCTTAACATGTATGAATGATGTATAAATCATAACGGCAATGGCTATTTATCAACCAGACAAAGAGGATAGCAGTGGTTGTTTCACTGTGTCGAGTCGGGGTGAAAGACAGAGAGAGAGAGAGAGAGAGAGAGAGTAGTGCGGGGTGAGAGTAATCAGTGCAGGTTTCTCCATGGAGACTTTGCTCTGTGCGTCAGGATGGCTCATCTGGAAATGGAGTGACCATAAAGGCACTGGCGTCCTTGTGACTCACCAGCTTCACCTGGAGGGAATGTCAGTGCTCAGGGTTCATCAGTAGCAGATAGGACTCATGACTATTGAACAATGGCCATGGGCACCGATGACTCACTGTGGAAAATTCTGCTTTATTTCCCACCCCCTCATACAAATGCATACTCTCATGCAATTCCCCTCTCTCTCTCTCTCTCTCTCTCTCTCTCTCTCTCTCTCTCTCTCTCTATCTCTCAGTACTTTGATGCAGACTCAGCCCGGTCTGATCCTCTTCAAAGGTTAATTATTGGGACTATTGACAATGCTTTGGGCTTATTTGTGATTCCTCTTGACGTTTGCTCTCTTTCAGCTCCATATTAAATCAATTTCTCAGGAAAGACGTGTACTTGCCCTGGTGAAATCCCACTCCCACAGCTCCGCTTACATACAAGTGGACTACAATGGGCTTGGAGAATAAATTACATTAGCTGACTTATAATTCAAAAGATGGATTTGGGGTCCAACGTGAACATGTTTCTTCAGTGTCCAATGATTGAAGGCCATTCAGTGTACCGGTAATTAGTTTACTCTGTAATCATATTTTGTTTTTAACATAAAATGAAAAGCATTTATTCTAGAGGCGCTGACGTATTAGTAGATTGCTGCTGAAGGACCTGTTTGTCAATGTGACACAATGATGTCACTATGATCAGTATGACAATGACCTTACCCTGCAATTTCACTTAAATTGAGGGAGACAGAAACTCAGAGTTACGGTTAGAGGACTGTACAGTGAGAAGATAGAGTTAGAAGACTGTGTTAGAAAACTGTAGAGTTAAGGCCTATTCACACCAATAACGATAACGATAACTATAACCATAACGATAAAAGCGTTCACTCTGAACAACGATAAACAAGTCTCTCCTTGTGTTAATAAATGTGACAGTTAAAATGTGATGGGTTCTGATTGGCTATTAGCTTTTTATCGTTCTGAAAATCGCTCTGAAAGTGATCCCCAACGATATCGTTCTTCATTTCGTTATCGTTATAGTATATGTGTGAACGTCGTCATTCATATTAACAAGAATGATATTTATTTATAGTTAAATATTTATAGTTTATAGTTATCGTTATCATTCTTGCTGTGAATGGGCCTTTAGAAGACTATAGAGTTAGAAAACTGTAGAATTAGAAAACTGTAGAGTTAGAAGACTATAGAGTTATAAAACTGTAGAGTTAGTGGACTGTACTCAGAGTTAAGGTTAGAGGACTGTAGAGTTAGAAGACTGTAGAGTTATAAAACTGTAGAGTTAGTGGACTGTACTCAGAGTTAAGGTTAGAGGACTGTAGAGTTAGAAGACTGTAGAGTTATAAAACTGTAGAGTTAGTGGACTGTACTCAGAGTTAAGGTTAGAGGACTGTAGAGTTAGAGGACTGTAGAGTTAGAAGACTGTAGAGTTAGAAGACTGTAGAGTTATAAAACTGTAGAGTTAGTGGACTGTACTCAGAGTTAAGGTTAGAGGACTGTAGAGTTAGAAGACTGTAGAGTTATAAAACTGTAGAGTTAGTGGACTGTACTCAGAGTTAAGGTTAGAGGACTGTAGAGTTAGAAGACTGTAGAGTTATAAAACTGTAGAGTTAGTGGACTGTACTCAGAGTTAAGGTTAGAGGACTGTAGAGTTAGAGGACTGTAGAGTTAGAAGACTGTAGAGTTAGAAGACTGTAGAGTTATAAAACTGTAGAGTTAGTGGACTGTACTCAGAGTTAAGGTTAGAGGACTGTAGAGTTAGAAGACTGTAGAGTTAGAGGACTGTAGAGTTAGAAGACTGTAGAGTTAGAAGACTATAGAGTTAGAAGACTGTAGAGTTAGAAGACTGTAGAGTTAGAAGACTGTAGAGTTAGAAGACTGTAGAGTTAGAAGACTGTAGAGTTAGAAGACTGTAGAGTTAGAAGACTGTAGAGTTAGAAGACTGTAGAGTTAGAAGACTGTAGAGTTAGAAGACTGTAGAGTTAGAAGACTGTAGAGTTAGAAGACTGTAGAGTTAGAAGACTGTAGAGTTAGAAGACTGTAGAGTTAGAAGACTGTAGAGTTAGAAGACTGTAGAGTTAGAAGACTGTAGAGTTAGAAGACTGTAGAGTTAGAAGACTGTAGAGTTAGAAGACTGTAGAGTTAGAAGACTAGCTCCAGACAAATAAAAAGGAAACTAAGAGAAACGCCCATCTGCTCTACTTGCCACCCAAGTGCACCACCACTCCCAGCCCCCGTAGCTATGAGTGCCATGGAGCCTCATGCTCAGTGTCACAGGCACAGTGGGAGTGGGAGACAGACAGAGAGAGAGAAGGAGAGAGAGAGAGAGAGAGAGAGAGAGTGAAGGAGAAAGTGTAGGGCGGAGAGAGCGAGAGTGATTGGGGGTCTGGCTGAAATGTTAAGAGTGGCCTCCAGCCATGCCGACAGAGCACGGCAGGGGGTGATTAGGCAGCGCCACGGCGATGGTGGGTGTGACGCGGGCAGAAATAGCCGGGGATTATTAGCCAACACCATGATTAGTATCCGGCTCAATAACAAGCTTTTTATCGGTGAGGGGAAATGTACACAGGATGGATGCCCTCAGGCCTAGATTTTCAACGCCACGGAGTCTTGCCAAGCCAGCTGCCATGTTGTTACCAATGTATCTGAGACTCGTCACTTGTGTTTTTCATGATTATGCTTGCATGAGAACTAGATCCTTGGACACAAATGCAAATGCAGGCAACACACACACACAGACACAGACACACACGCGCGCTCACACACACACACACAAACACATACGCACACGCACGCTCACACACACAGAGACACACATACACACACGTGCACACACACACACATGCTCATGCACACACAGACACACACATACACAACACACAGAGACAGAGATAATTTGTGTGGCCTGTGTATTAGCTAAAATAACTGTTGACAGAGCAGTGAGTGAATTGTGTGTGTAGGGAGATGAATGGCCATTGTGCGCCTGCATTTTCTGGATCATTGGTCAGAAATGGACGTGCGGGTGTCATTGTCACCGCTGGAGTGGCACACAGCTCAGGCTCTTTCAGTGACCCGATGGAGCTGACCAGCATACATGCACTTTCTCACACACACATGCTTGTGCCCACAGATACACAAATGCACATACACACACACACACACACACACACACACACACACACACACACACACCCACACACACACAGACACACACACACACACACACATACAGACACACACACAGACACACACACACACACACACATACAGACACAGACACACACACACAAATAAGCACACTCAGTCACACACACACACACACACACACACACACACACACACACACACACACACACACACACACACACACACACACAAATAAGCACACTCAGTAACACACACACAAATAAGCACACTCAGTCACACACACACACACACACACACACACACACACACACACACACACACAAATAAGCACACTCAGTCACACACATGCACAGACACACACAGAATGTCACTGCCTCCTGGGAGCTGCAGTGGGGGATGGGAGGGGAATGAATGAGGGATGAAGAGAAAGGGAGGGATAGCAAGAGTAACAGAGGACGAGAAGCAGAGAGAGAGAGAGAGTGAGAGAGAAAGACATGGAAAGAAATAAAAGAGACAGGGAGAAAGATGAGAAAGGGGGAATGAAAAAGAAACAGAGGGAGGATGAGAAAGAGGGAGGGAGGAAGAAAGAGAGAGGGAGGAGGTCGATAGACAGACTGCCAGGCTTGTGGGGAGGC
>NW_027468564.1:55785159-55787659 GCF_046254945.1 Alosa pseudoharengus
CAAGAGACACACATAAACACAAACTGACCAGTTGTCTGAGTCATACTCTTCCTGTGGCTAGGCGCAAAGACAGAGCGAGAGCGATGGTTGACCACATGTTGAAGTGCGGGGATTTAAGAGGGTCATAAACGCCCGAGTCAGACTGCCTCATTGGCTCGCCTTGTCCGTTGTCATGGAAACCATCTCGCCTACCTCTCTGCCACACCCTCTCGCTCTCTCTCCCTAGTCCTATGGTAATTAGATGAAGCGTCTGGGCGCAGCGTACATGCTCTCTGCACACAGGCGGAGGGACTGAAGAGGCACGCAGGTAACAGAGAGCGCTCAGCTCCCCTCCGCCCTCCAGGAGAGAGGACGCACACAATGGATGGAGAGGGCTGAGTGGGAGTCAGGTGTGCTAACCCCCACCATCACCCTCAATCAACTCTCCTCTACTCTCTCCCTCTTTTCTTTTCCTATCCTCTCCTCTATCTCTTTTCCTCTCTTCTCTCCTCTCATCTCCTCTCCCTCTGTTCCTCTCCTCTCCTCTCCCTCTTTCCCTCTCCTCTCCTCTCTATCTCCCTCTTTTCCTCTCATCTCCTCTCCTCTCTATCTCCCTCTTTTCCTCTCCTCTCATCTCCTCTCCCTCTTTCCCTCTCCTCTCCTCTCTATCTCCCTCTTTTCCTCTCATCTCCTCTCCTCTCTATCTCCCTCTTTTCCTCTCATCTCCTCTCCTCTCCTCTCCCTCTTTCCCTCTCCTCTCCATCTCCTCTTTCTCTTTTCCTCTCCTCTCCTCTCTATCTCCCTCTTTTCCTCTCCTCTCCATCTCTCTCCCTTGGTTCCTCTCCTCTCCTCTCCCTCCCCCTCTCCTCTCGTGGCCTTCGCTGTAGGCAGCATAATCCATCAGAGTGTCATGTGGAGTTTGAGGCAGAGCGGTGACAAATGGACAGGGCCCCAGTGCCGTGCTGAGAGCACCTTACGCGCCCGTGGGCTGCAGAGCAACACCCAGACACCACACATGACAGATAGTGGAATGGAAACGGCTCATAGTGAAACCCCAAGGCCTCCAGACCCAACCACCACAAAGGCTTGAATGCCATTTGCTCGTCTGTTTGGGTTTTATTATTGCCAAAGAAATCTACTGCTTAGACTCAATATCAAGTGCAATATGATGAACCAAAAGGGTTTAACCTGAAACTGGATCAATGAAAGATCTTCTCACACGTCTCACACCTTTAATAAACAATGGCTGGAGGCTGTAAAACACTCAGGGAAAGCGGCATTTTTAATCTCCATGCCAGTGTGAGGAACTGCTTGTGGAAATGACGCATGGCGCTTGCGGAGACGGTGCGTCATCGCTGTACCTTTCAGCGGGACAGAACAAACAGCCCCTCCGTGCCCTCGGTGCTCCTCAGGGGAAACGCTGAGTCATCCTGGCAGCGCCGCACTGCTGATCCGCTGCCTCACCACGGCCACCGTGCCCATGCACCTCATCTCCACCTGCGCACCGCGTAGCTGACATCATTTGGGGCCGTGTGCATATTAGACACAGTGACGACGAGGAAAGGAGAGCTGGAGGTGTTACGAGCGCCACTAGCCACTGGCACGTTACGGTCAAATGTAGGTTCTGTCAGAGTTCTTTCCATTTCCTTCCAGCAACTTTTGGTCGACTATTTCCGATATATACACACACACACACACACACAGGGATTGTGTGTGGGATTGTTTTTACATATATTGAAACGTCTCTATCATTTTAGAGAACCCTCCAGAGTCACGTTGTAATGTGTGTGTGTATGTGTGTGTGTGTGTGTGGATATGTTTGTGTTTGTCTTGCTTCAGATTAAGCAGCCACATAAACACAAATTCTTCACATGTTTAAAGATTCAACGTTGACCTCGACACCTCTAGTAAGACTTGTTTGTCAGGATTTGTTTAAAGAGCAGGCCAGAATTATAGGTTTGTTTCATTCCAAGTGAATAATGGCATAGCCATTAGCAACATAAACATCAGTGGGTTGTTCTTGGCATGCAGTATTTTCTAGTATAGAAAAAAATATACATACATATTTTCACATATACGTACATATTTTCTATAACATTATGTATTTTTGCTACTTAGGTTTCTTTTGGGAAGGATTTTTTAGAGAAGCTTAGCCTTGTGAGATAATCCATTAAGGTATATACTGTAACAACACATGCTAGCCATATAAAGGCCAACTTTAATGAAACTGAATGATCTATTATAATGTTACCATTGGGCTTGTAAAAACCCTTTTGAGAACAACAGACTCTTTGAAGAGTTTGAGTTTTCCCATGTCCCTTCAGCGCTGTAGGCAAGAGATCCTCTTCATTTCAGGCCTGCTCCACTAAGGCAAGCTAGTCATGACCGCTGTGCTCTTGTACAATGTGAGTGTTTGTGCACGCTTCAAATTACAATGCAGCGAATGCAAACACAGCAACCACTGCAATTTTCTCATTTCATGGCAATTTTCACATTCCATCAATACCCTGTAATTCTTTCT
>NW_027468564.1:55797659-55807659 GCF_046254945.1 Alosa pseudoharengus
ATTTGTAATATGCCACTAGGGTGCGTCTAGATTTCTAGGCTAACTTTAGGCGAGAATGCTTTATGTAAAGCATAATCTTTTTTCCATGTTATATATTTTTATGAATTATGCAAACTGTTTTACCCGAGTTTCCCTGGTGATCTGAACTATTTTCATAGTTGGTTTGTTTGGGTTGTTCGACAGAAATGTAACAGTCAATAGAGCACAAAGAAAAATGGGATTATTTTCCGCTCAGTATGGAACACTCATGTTTGATTTTGTACACACTCAATTTGGTAAATTATGAAAAGCATCTTGAGTCTGTGTGACCTATGACATGTATAATAACAAATTGTCCCATTTCTTTCAAATGCTGGATATATTGGTAGTATTTTAAAAAACATTTTATAGCAAACAATTGCTCACCACCGATGTCATTTAAATTGTTTGCCATTGTTTCTTGCCTTCCCATCATTATAATGCATATATAATATTTCAAATATCATTTAAAGTTTCAAGTATTCATTATGATATTCTGATACAGAAAGCTGACTAAAATATGACTTTCTTCGTTGGAAATGTAATAAAAAGTACACAATGGCATAGGTATTACTGATCAGCCACTATGTAATGTGTATAAAACAGTAGTGTGTGTACATAGACAGCCGCTGTGGCATTGACAAGGTCATGGGTAATTCCTATATATAAACCAAAACTGACTGATTGTATGTCACTGTGGGTTGGGTTGGAAAAATCAGCTGTTAAGTCTGTGAAGGATTGTATGCAAATGTTCATCATGTGATCATGATGATAATGGAACAGTAAAGATAAAGTATATAATTAGTGAGCCATGGTGGGCGGGTGGATGGGTGGGGTACAGTATAAATTGTAACGATTGCCAACTAGGTTTTTTTCCTGGTGGAAAAGCGTATAGACAAAATATAAAATATCTTCTGTAACCTAAGTATACTTAGGGTTTGGAAACCATAGTCAGAAATGAATGCTGCTACTTTGAGGTACACTAAGAGATTGTTACATAGTTCTACTTAATGATTCTATACCATTATATGTACAGTAACACAATATAATGTTTAATTTATGTAAATTAGGTGATGTGCAGTATAACATTTGCAGATTTACATTTCAAGAGTTTGAACCCTCACACCAAATCCAGCATTGGATTTACTTTTATTTTCACAAAGGCAAGATAAAGCTTGCGGATTACAGGATACAGATTCACCCTCAGCAGGTGGAGGAGAGGAGATGGAGGGATGGAGAGAGAGAGAAAGAGAGGCACTGAGGAGGATAAAATGTGAGCAGAGCAGAGGAGGAGGAGCCAGTGTGTACTCCCACACGCGTGGAGACGCATAGCTGGAAACGTTTAATTCATACCATCAACGTGACAGGGTTAACGAGTGGCAACGGGTGCCTAGGGACCCTGATCCAGAGAGAGGGGGGAGGGGAGGGGGGCTGACACCCCTGGTAGATGGAGGGGGGATGGAACCAGACAAGGAGGAGGGGGGGAGGGTGAGCTGGAGATGAGCAGAGAGAGATGAGCTGGAGGAGGAAGAAAGAGAGAGAGAGAGAGAGAGAGAGAGAGAGAGAGAGAGAGAGAGCAGGAGGGGGAGATGGAGGGAGGGAAGGAGGGAAGGGAGGAAAAGGACAAGAAAGGAAAGGGGGAATCATGGAAAATCTGATTGGGCTATTTGAGATGCAGTCCCAGTGATTGTCTAATTCATCTCCATGGTCAGGGCAAACGGACTGAGTTCCCACTGAGCCCCCACTGCTGTAGATCACCTCAGCTCCCTCTCTCTCTCTCTCTCTCTCTCTCTGTCTGCCCCCATCCTCTCTCTCCCTCTCTCTCTCTGTCCCTCTCTCTCTCTCTCTCTGTCTCTCCCTCTCTCTCGGCGGCTCTAAAGGTCAGGTCTGCTGCTGTCTGCAGATCAGGTGTGGGCAGTGAGAGGGAGGAGACAGATGGTGCTGTTTGTTTGTTGTTGCTGGGAGTTTTAATTACCACAACATGTACAGTGCATTTCCCTGCCCACACCCACACACATACATACACACACACACCCACACCCACACACTCAGACACACATTCTCTCTCATTCACACACACACTCACACACACACACATTCTCTCTCATTCACACGCACACTCTCTCTCTCTCTCACACACACACACACACACACACACACACACACACACACACACACACACACACATATATACACACACCAGTCACACTTGGGTGAGCATACAATAAATATCACAATACAGCCATGCTTCATTTCGCATAGTCACACACATTTAAAGGAATAGCTTGCGGTCAGATAGGAAAAAGGCAAAGGCAAACAGAAAAGGAATGAGAGAAACAGACAGAGAGAGAGAGAGAGACAGAGAGAGAGACAGAGAGAGAGAGGGAGGACGAGGACAAAAGAAAATGGCAGAGCAGAGGAGGAGAAAAATGAGATGGAGTAAATTGGCCGGGCGGAGACAGGAGACGGAGAGAGCGCCGAGCACGAGCTGATGGTGATGGATGGCTAAATTGTCGGCGCGTGATGGAGGAAGGGATAGAGGAAGGCATGGAGAGAGAAAGAGAGAGAGAGAGAAGAGAGGAGCGGAGCGGAGGAGAGGAGGGGTAGAGGGGGTGGCGGTGGAGCTCCAGAATGCTGTGGCGATGGCCTTCCCTCCATTACAACATCCTGCTGCCTGGTAACACTGGCACTTATTGTCTGTGAGGCGTGCAGTTTACTCTGCCCTCTGCCCTGTTCTACTAAATCTGCCATCAACACAACATTCTCTCTCTCTCTCTCTCTCTGTGTGTGTGTGTGTGTGTGTGTGTGTGTGTGTGTGTGTGTGTGTGTGTGTGTGTGTGTGTGGGTGTGTGTGTGGGTGTGTGTGTGTGTGCAAGGCTGTGCATGTCACTCTGTCACAGTGAACACACACTGCCCCAGCAGAAGAACATTTGTAAACAGCAGAGTGGAATTAGGCTGTTCATTTCACCTCATTCATTGTGCTTCATTGGTTCCCGCATATTCAGCTGTCAGAGTCAAGCTGCCAGCTATTTCTTAAATTAAATTTATAGAAGAATTATTTAAAATGACCCACAATTATTATATGTATAGTAATGATATGCATTTTACAATGTGACAATACATGCAACTAACATTCATGTATTATACAGTAATTGTACGAACCTGTAATTGTGTTGAAGTGTTGATGCTTATAAAATGCATACAATAAAATGGTATATATTAAATGCATAAAATAAAATGCTTATATGAAATATTCTATGGATTTCACATGTACAGTTTTATGTTTATATGACATGCAATACGTTTAATTGAAATAGCATCTGAAGCATGCTTAGCATTATAAAATGTATCTAAATGGATGAAAATGGAGATGGTTTAACCAGACAAATAATAGATTAAATCATTATTATATATATTTTCCACAGAATCTGAAACCATAAAGAGTTCATTATAAAATGACAGACAAAAGACAAGAAAAACGCATAAATGCAGACATACACACACACACACACACACACACACACACACACACACACACACGCGCACACACACACACACGCACACACACACACACACACACACACACACACACACACACACTCACATACACCACAGGCGCACATGTGCTTGCGTGCACAAAACCAACAACAAAATGACCTCCAAGTCCTGTGGGACATCATCAGGACACGGAAAGGTCAGGAGGTCTGGAAGCAAATCACAGCAACTGCAGTCATCTCACACACACACACACACACAGAGACAGACACACACACACACACACACACACACACACACACACACAGACACAAATACACACACACAGATACACACACACACACACACACACACACACACAGATACACACACACGCATATACTGTGTGTACCTTTTCATCTCGAGAAAGAACATTCTTAGCTCATCTCCAGCCGCACTGCCCGCTGGAGATGAGCTAAATGACAGCCCTGCTGAGAGAAACACTGCAGCGCCGCTCGCAAACACCCTCGAACCGGGACACTTAAAAAGACTTGTCTTTTGTTTACGGAAGGAAAAATGAGGAGGGGGAGGAGGGGGAGGGCTGACGCCATAAAAGGGGATGTCACCGATGTAATGGGCCTTTAATTGGGAGGAGGAGCAACAGAAATGGTCTAATTTGGCCCAGATGAGCAGGAGCAGGTGACCTCAGCGAGGTGGAGGTGTGAGACGTGGTCCTGTGTGAAGGACAGTGGAATAATGCACACAGAACCACCCTCAACCAGCACGGGCCTCGGCCAAGGCCGCTGCTGGAAAAACAACTCCCCCGGAAGAGCACTGTAGCGAGACGCTCTTGCATCCCTTTCCCCACTTCCTACAGACACCTGCTGATTGTGGACTCTGTCTGGGATGACCAAGGCTGTCTCCATAGCAACTTGCTGTGTTATCGCTTTGACAATCCTGCGGACTGAGGCACTAAGACTGTGGTACCAGGCGGAGCGACTCACCAGGCCTACACATACATCTAACATATATACAGACATGCAGTCATCCCCCCACTAACCCCCATCCCACGCCTTCGCCACTTTGTATCCCCAGTCTGTCAAGCGGGTCTGTGACCAGCGCCGCAAATGGCTGCAAGACCGGATGGCTGCTTGCCTGCACTGGTATCCCTCCACCCCCCCCCACTCCCTCCCCCTGCTGCAAGCCTTGTGTCTTTCATGTTGTGTAAAGTGTATGTGCTAATGTTGCTGAGGTGTTCCCACAGGAGCATAGTCTGGGGGTTGCTTTTTTCTCCTCCCCTCTCCTCATGTTATGCTGTATTCTTCTCCTCCCCTCTCCTCATGTTATGCTGTATTCTTCTCCTCCCCTCTCCTCATGTTATGCTGTATTCTTCTCCTCCCCTCTCCTCATGTTATGCTGTATTCTCCTCCCCTCTCCTCATGTTATGCTGTATTCTCCTCCCCTCTCCTCATGTTATGCTGTATTCTTCTCCTCCCCTCTCCTCATGTTATGCTGTATTCTTCTCCTCCCCTCTCCTCATGTTATGCTGTATTCTCCTCCCCTCTCCTCATGTTATGCTGTATTCTCCTCCCCTCTCATCATGTTATGCTGTATTCTTCTCCTCCCCTCTCCTCATGTTATGCTGTATTCTCCTCCCCTCTCCTCATGTTATGCTGTATTCTCCTCCCCTCTCATCATGTTATGCTGTATTCTTCTCCTCCCCTCTCCTCATGTTATGCTGTATTCTTCTCCTCCCCTCTCCTCATGTTATGCTGTATTCTTCTCCTCCCCTCTCCTCATGTTATGCTGTATTCTCCTCCCCTCTCCTCATGTTATGCTGTATTCTTCCTCAATGCCCTGTCTTCCTGTCCTGTCTACCCCCCTTGTCATATTATATGTATGTTTGTGTAATGTATGGACAGGTTGGTGGTTAATTTCGCTGGTTACTTGTGACTATGTGACAATAAAGGCCTACTACTACTACTACTACTAGAAAGAGAGAAAGACATACTCTGGCCCTGTGTAAAGAGAGAGAGAGAGACATAGGTTCCGGTGCTCTGCTCTCCAGACTGCCAGTAAACTCTCTGAGTTGGTCAGTGAAAGAACTTTGTTGGTCTTGCATTGGCAGTTTCACGCCGGTCATCAATGCCCTTGGACTTATTCAGCTGGTTGGAAATTGGACTAATTTTAACATGATTATTATTATTTTATTTATTTATTTTTAATTTGCTGTGTTGTCTGTCTTGTATGTCTTAGTGTCACGGGAACGCTGGCGACTACGCCGCTCCATCCGGCATCTTTTGTGTTTGTTATTTTTTAAATGTTTTTGTCATGTGGTGTCAACGCTGGCGACTACGCCGCTCCGTCTGGCATTTTTTGTCTTATTGTCTTTTGTTTTTTGTCAATGTCTTGTATGTGGAGCGCTTTGGGTTGCACTTTGTGCATGTTAAATGCGCTATACTAAATAAAACTGACTTGACTTGACTTGACTTGACAGTAAAATGTAATTTTTGGTACATAGCTCATTTAGATAAACCTATGGTGTGGGTGCTTGCGTTTCTTTAGGAATCCGCTGTCTTGGTTTATATAGAAATTAATATTAAGTGACACATACACGTAAGAGGTTGGTAATATGTGACGTTGCTATACTCTGGCCCTGTGTAAAGAGAGAGAGAGCTACTCTGGCCCTGTGTAAAAGCTTTGATGTTAGAAGAATGCAACAGCTCTTCCATTGGTCTGAGTCCAGTGTCTGATCCATTGGTCACTATGATGTGTCCATTCTATTCTGGACAGAGATGTTTGTGTTTTCATTCAACTCAACGTGAGCATGACGTCAGTTTCTACTCAGTAGTCACCTTTCTACGCAGTCGCTGCCCCTGTGTGATCTGTCTGACGAAGACACGCGGATGAGTCACCCACTCCAGTAGCGGAGAGTGAGTCGTGTTTGGATGCTATTACGGCAGAGAGGCTTTGTGTGCGGACGGTGTCATCAGCAGAATATCTTCGCCGCGCGGTGTGAGCGAGTACTCGTGCGTCATTTGGAGACATTTGACATTTGGAGTTCACATTTCCTCCCCGTGAAGGATCCCTAATGAAGCAGCCGCCCCCCATCACCCCTCGTCCTCCTCCACCCCCCTCCTTCACCCCCCGCCCCATCAGCACTCTAAATGATAGATAATTAGTCAGGGTGCTAAACATGCTGATTAAGAGCATGGGGGGGGGGGGGGGCTGACAACACAAAGGAAACTGTGGAGCTACTCTGACCACACAGTCTACACTTATTATTTATGATGCGCGCACACACACACACGCACGCACACACAAGCACGCACACACACACACACACGCACGCGCACGCACACGCACATACACATACAC
This sequence comes from Alosa pseudoharengus, assembly GCF_046254945.1. Classification (NCBI taxonomy): domain Eukaryota; kingdom Metazoa; phylum Chordata; class Actinopteri; order Clupeiformes; family Clupeidae; genus Alosa; species Alosa pseudoharengus. The sequence goes on from NW_027468564.1 coordinate 55,804,530, forward strand.
ACACACACACACACACACATACACACACACAGACACACACGCACGCACGCACGCACACACACACACATCCACACACACACACACACACATACACACAGACACACATGCACGCACGCACACACACACACACACACATACACACACACACACACACACACACACACACACACACACACACACACACACACACATACACACACACACACACACACACACACACACACACACATACACACACACACACACACACACACACACACACACACACACATACAAACACACACTCACTCACACACACACACACACACATACGCACACGCGCACGCACACACACACACACACACACACACACACACACACTGAAGGGGAATGCTATATTACAGTAACACCTGTGTGGAAATATTAATCGTGAATCCTTTTCATTTATGAATGCTAATGATAAAAAAATAGGTACAGAATAAACAGGTTGAGCTCTAACCAAACTAGATGTACCGCATAGCGGTACAAAATATGACCGCCGCTCAGTCCTGTACATCCGTTCCGCGAAAATAAATCACACTTCAATTTGTCTCCATATTTTACTCCATCCCCCACTCTTGAAACTTTTGTGTATGCTTGTTTGGCATGCCTGAGTGCGTGTGTGCGGCTGCACAGAAAGTAGCCTACTGGTGCTGAAAAGGTGAATAGATTGTAGAATAGCCAAAGAAGATGTGGCATTGTTATAAAACCTTTAAAATCTCTAAACAATCACAAGTAGGGCAGTTCATCACAGTTCATCCATTGCAACTGGATTGATGAAAGGTCACTTACACCTGTAGACTACATTGTATTTGGGAAAAGCAAAAGGTATCAGCATAATGTTATTTATTTATTTATTTATTTATAAACAAAAACATCTCTGTCAGTTCCATGCCGTTTTCAGCTATCAAAAACAAAGGTCATTTTTGGATGGATGGATTTTTGTGTGAATGTTTCTTCTTTTAGTCATCTTTAGTTCATGTAATACTTTATTGTCAATGCACAAATTAAGTAACAGTAGTCTGAAACGTTATTGTTAATGCACAAATTAAGTAACAGTAGTCTGAAACGAAATGCTGTTTTACATCTAACCAGTGGGGCAAATAACTGACATGTCCAAATGGGCCTTGATGAAATGCGTCGCTAGACTGTTCATACACATTCTAACGGGCCAAAGTTGAAGAGCTGTTGTCCGTTATTGTTTGTGCAAATATAGGCTGATTCATGTTCCCTTGCATTGTGTAACTGAGGTCCATGGCTAGTCTGGCTTTCTCAATCTTTTAAGAAATCAAAAAATAAATAGCGGGCAGATCAGGCTGGGTTCACCCAGCCTAGTCCATAGGCACCCGATATTGTTTAATTTTCCGATTGAGATATCCACGCTCTGGCTATTCTAAATGCAAAAATGCATCAGGGAGTTATGACAAAACTGTAACTAACAAACTAGATCCTAATAGAAAGCTGTTAGCTTCCCTAAGCTACAGGTAGGCTTATAAGGTAGGCCTATTTACAACATAAATTGTCAATAGGCTATGCTGGCGACACAAATAAAATCTCCTTTGGAAACCAATGGCTTACGCCTTACAGTTTCAAGCGGACTTAAACTGCCATATCGTGGCGAAAAGTTGTAGGCCTAATAAAATTAACCCACTACACAGTAGCTTAAGGTGTGTTGCTAAAGCAGCCATGGTGAAATGAAGGTGTCATTGTTTGGATACTTCACACACACGTGCTTTTTAATTTCACAGACTACAATTACCAAGCTGGAATCAAAGCACATCGATTCCCCTCTCAAACCCTGCACGCACTTAAAACAAAATAAACAGGCGTCTCAGTCTCAAGCATGTATAGGCAAAACTGTATCAGACCGGTGTAACGTTGGTAAATCTTCCATTGCACAGAATTATTTTTTTAGCACGTGCAACAAATGACAGTCGAAAGATACAATTACAGTGCTGCTATCAATTTGCTTGGTATAACCGCATTTATAGTTTTCTACAAATGCAATCAATCAAATTGGCCTCCATCACTCAACCAACGCTAACGGTAACATTACCTAGGTCCTTATTGATATTATAAGATTAACGTACCTGCAGTAAAAACCTAGCATGTCCGATAAACATCCTCAGATTTATTTTGGCTTCAAAAAGAAATGGGAATTACATTTCATGTGAACATCTCCTATCCTTATTAGACGTTCTCTGTGGTAAACTACAGTCCTTGTAGGAAGCGTCCATTGTTTTTCCAACCCACTTATAACTTCCAACAAAATTACGTCTCACTGCAACGATGCGCCATGTAGTGGACAAACGACTACTTATCGCCAATATTGGAAATGCAGTCATGATGATGATGATGAATATTTATTTTTTTGGCTTTCTTTTAATCCTACTGAATTTGTAATTATGTATCGGCCGTTCTAATACCGATAGTATGTGAGTGCCTGTGTGTGTGTGCATGTGTATATGTGTGCACCGCCATCTACAGGCCAATGAGTGTACAGTCACTAAATGTACACATAACCTATTTTTTTTAGACCCCCCCCCCCCATGGATAAAATTCTACGAAACTTGGCATACCCCCAGAGAATGTCAGGTCAATCATACACATACAATTTGGTGCAGTTCTGAACATCTTAACTGAAGATAGGGGCGATTAAAGCAGAATAATATTGCATTTTCATTTTTTACCGGGGGGTGCCAATCACAAATGAGTGATTATGGGCCAGGTTGATGTGGGCCCTTGAGACCAACATACCATAAAACAGGGGTCTCAAACTCAAATGAGCTGGGGGCCAATTCTGCCAATGTCATCTAATTGGAGGGCCGGCTATTTCTGAAAATGCGATGTTCTTTTTTTCAAATACCACAATGCAAACAGAAAGTGCAAGTGTTTTTATCTAGTTTTAGACACCTGTGCTAGCAACCTTAGCTTATAAATAAAATAATGATAAAATAAATATTAATACAAATTATAAAACAAATGAAAAGCATAAAAACAGGTATGTGTGTGTTTCACACCAAATAAACATATTTGCTGTGAAGCAACACCATTGGATTTTTATATCAAAATTTCAAAAGGCCATGGCTTGAAAGTGGTCAGAGATAAAGTC
>NW_027468564.1:55827659-55832659 GCF_046254945.1 Alosa pseudoharengus
GACTACTCTGTGATGGCTTTATTATCACATTTTCCCTCCGCTGCTGATGGTTCACTGCCCTCACAAGTCACATTCTATTTTTCCGGGGAAACGAGACGGGGCGACGATGCTCTACGTCCAATCATGGCTGACATGGGGGGGAATCAAAAATGACTCATTTCTCTTTTCCTTTGGTGATGACGCTGAGTGGGTCTGAAAGCACTCTATCAGCACAGTCATAATGAAAACTGGATAACCTTTATCTTTCTCTTTCTCTTTCTCATTTATACATCTGCCCCCACCTCCCCAACCCCTGCACCAAAAAATGCCCTCCAAGCCTCTTTCCTGGCAATGGAAGGGCAGTAGGGAGACTTCCAGTCAGAGTGAGACACAGAAGCATGTTCAGGCAAACAAACAAACAGAGGCTGCATGAGCACACAGCAGCAGCACCCCATGCAGAGAGGAGAAGGGTTAGATAAGAACTGTTACGCAACACTGTTACCAATACACACAGCTTAGCCACACAGGTGACTGTGAGCACTGCTGTGTGTGTGTGTGTGTGTGTGTGTGTGTGTGTGTGTGTGTGTGTGTGTGTGTGTGTGTGTGTGTGTGTGTGTGAGTTTGTTTGAGTTTCTCTCTCTCTCTCTCCTCTCTCTTTCTCTTTCTTTCTCTGTGTGTGTGATAGAGTTCTCTCTTTCTCTCTTCTTTCTCTCTCTCTCTCTCTCTCTCTCTCTCTCTCTGTGTATGTGTGTGTGTGTACAGTATGTCTGTTTGTTTTTGGATGCATGCAAATATGTTTGTGCATGTAAATTTACCATCATAAATACCATTTACTCTTCGCAGTGTGTTAGTCAATGTGTGTGTGCATGTGAGAGTGATTTAATGTATGTGTGTGTGTGTGTCACAAAAATGCTTGTAAATGTATGTGCTTGTGTGCTATGTGCTAATCTGTGTGAGTGTGTGTTCATAGGTTTATGTATGTGTGTGTGTGTGTGTGTGTGCGTGTGTGTGTGTGTGTGTGTGTTTGTGTGTGTGTGTGTGTGTGTGTGTGTGTGTGTGTGTGTGTATATGTGTGTGTGTGTGTCACGTGCACTCACTCACATCCGCATAGCCTTATGCAATGGTGTTGTTGAAACACACAAACACACTGTCCAGCCCCAAACCCCTGGCCAGGTTCTTGCTGTTACCATGTGGGCACACAGAGTCCGGCTTTATTACAGGTAACTGGAACACAAACAGCAGGCTGCACCCGGGCAAGGGGGGGTGTGTGTGTGTGTGTGTGTGTGGGGGGGGGGCTGTGGATACACTCTGGTGGTAAAGTCAACTGGGCAGCACAGCGGAGACACAAGTGCTCTCCTGTGGCCCTGTCCGACTTCTGCGGACAAAACTGGGGATTAGCATGTTTTGGTGGTTGCTATACTGAGGACGGCTAAATATAGTGCCAGGCAATTTAGTATGCAGAATCCGTCTTGCTGAGGAGTTAATGAAGCACTTTAGCAGCAAAATGTCATTAACGGACCAAAATTTGCTTCATAGTTCAGCTATTAATAATCTTTGTCGGAGAAAAGGAAAATTTGAGCACTGGATTGATGAGTTCATTGTAATACAATTTGAAACTCATTGCAAAAATGCAGGAATCTTTGAGCTATTGATATATGATATTTGGCAATATGCAGAAATGCCGCAATATCTTTTTTGACAAACTGTTTGCACAGCAAAGCATTTCATACCAACTTACATGCTTATTTCAATTTAATCAGCTATTGATTTTCTTTGTCATTGATTTATACTTTCTTTTCCAAAGTCTACAATAGGTTCTGACATGTATGTACACACTTAAGCCTGCACACTATAAAAATACATCACAGTTCTTCTCTTTCTGTTCTAAACTGCCCACACTGGGAGACTGTGAGGTGCCGTGAGGGGACATGTGTGGAAGTGCAGTGGTCAGAGGGGGTCAGAGGCACACGGTAACACCCTCCAGCCCCACGGTGTCCGGGTCCATCAATACTGTTCATTGCACACAGCCTATTTGAGGAGGGATGGAAGCGAGGTTACAAGCGCCGGCCAAGTCCGTGCCCAGTGACCAACACTGCCCGGTGCTGTCAGAATGCATCAGTTAGATAACGCCTGAAGATCCGATGTATGGATCTGGATAAAACAGGCCCGGTTAACACTTTAAAACCAGTGTGTGGGAGTCAGACAGAATAACGAGAGTGACCTCTGTGACCCGCCTGGACCCTGCCGGTCGATATTCCCCTGCAAGTTTTAATGAGGTAATCAGTAAGACGTGCTTTTAAGAGCATCCCGACGAGAGGGAAAGCTGTGGTAAAAACCCTGATGTCAATAGCCATTAAAATGTCCGGCTCCACAATCATTAGCTACAGTGTGAAAATGAAGATATTAACGGTTTTATTTTGCCCATTAAAAGCACTCAGAAACATCTGCACACCTCTGTGTTTTAGCTACATTATGTTTAAACTACATTCTATATTGCTGTAAACAGCAGCCTTTTACAGCATCAAAATGCAGTACAACATTTTAGACCCTCAACCACCAGTTTTCTGATATATGTTTTCATATAGGCTATTTTAACACCTGGACTCTTATGGAGCCATACTGTTAAAATATGTGCAAACATATTTGGTATTGTTTTCATGAAAAAAGACATTGTCTGGGTGGCAGCATATGTTGCTCAAAACCTTTATATAAAACACATAATATGCACCATGAATATTAAATAAATTGGGTCTTTCCAGATGTGCAAGCTGCCCATGCCATAGGCACAATGCACCTCCATGCCATCATAGATGCTGGCTTTTGAACTGTGCCCTAATAACCCAAAGTTGGATAAGCCCTCACCTCTTCAGCCCAGGGGATGAAAATCCATAATTTCCAAAAAGAATCACAAATGTTGATTGGTCTACCGACAGGACAGTTTCCACTCCACCTCAGCCCATCTCAGATGCATGGTTTTAACCAGCATTTGTGGATGGAGCATCAAACTGTGTTCATAGGCAATGGTTATTGGAAGCTTTCCTACAAAAAGCCCATAAAGTGATTTTCATTTCAGAAACAGGTCTGTTTTTAATAATGTTACAGTGCCATCGGAGTCCCTGAAGATCACCAACATTGCTTTTTATAATTTCATATTGAGGAGCATTATTCTTATATTGTTCCATTATTTGCCCACACAGCTTTCCACTGAGTGATGAATATCTCTGCAACTTTACTTCGGAGACTCTGCCTCTCTGGGATGCTCTTTTTATTTCCAATTATGGTGCCAGTTAACCTAATTAGTTGTGAAATGTTCCTCCCTGTGTTGTCTTTAGCATTATACAACTTTACAGTCATTATACAACTCCCTGTGTTGTCTTTAGCATTAGACAACTTTTAAACTTTTAATTAGTTGTGAGATGTTCCTCCTTGTGTTGTCTTCAGCATTATACAACTTTTTTTATAGTCTTTTGTTGCCCCCTCTTGCCAACTTGTGATTACTCTGACAGCCTGTGGACAAGTTTCATGCCCATGGGGGGTCTGTGCAAATAATATATATATATATATATATATATATATATATATATATATTAACATAATATTACCGTAACATCCCCTTGAATTTTGCCTTTTCACCCATTGGCCAAATGTTGCAAGATTGAGCCACTGACACTGACTGAAGCTCTCTCACACACACTTATAAACTGTGAGACACATTCATACAGTTATAACCTGGAATATACACATGCAGGCACACACACACTCACACAGTTATAGAGATAGATAGATAGATAGATAGATGACTTTGAAAAGACCAGACAAGAATGTAAACATAATAGAATTGCTTTACAAACAAGAAAAAGAATATACTTTAAGAATATATATAACAGGGAATAAGTTATAAGATGTTATGACCCCAGTCCAGATTGTGTAGAAGGGCTAATATAGCCTGCAAAAAAGGTGGACAGCAGACAAAGTGATATGATGATGAAGCAGGCTCATGCTGAAAAGTCCATTTCTCCCTTCCTCTTTTGTGTGGAATTGAAACGTTGGATGGCCCTGGGGACAAAGGACCTCCACAACCTGCCACTGGACATGCTCCTCTGTTTATTGAGCGTGCAGTGTAGTGGGTGGCGGTCATTGTCCATGATGGCCAGAATCCTGCTCATGATCCGTTTCTCTACAGTCATTGTGAGTGACTCCAGCCAACAACAAAGCCAGCTTTCCTTACCAGCCTGTTCAGTCGCCTGTTTGTCAGTTATAACCTGGAACACGCACATGCACACACACACATACACATACACACACATACACATACACATACACATACACATACACATACACATACACACACACACACTGGCAACGCTGGAGGTAGAGGAAGTGTTCCTGCATGTTGAGAGTTGTCAATTTGACATCAACTCTTCCTGGCCCTGTTAAATAGTTTGAATGTTTTCCTTAAAGATGCTAGTGACTAAAAAACAAGGGTCCAAAATCTAATAACCTAAATGTAAGATTTGTACATGATATGTACTTCTCATGTTGCTTTAGTAGTTGCTGGACTGGTGCATGTTATGTGTTCCAATTTCCCCTTTAAGGCACATTTTGAAACATTGTAAACAATTATTAGCATCCGTATAAATTATGTGTTTATTGCTATTCTCCTGTAGTCTTACCAACATTTTAAATTGCTCACTGTTAAATTTAACTATTGTATTGTTTTTATTTGTATGTCGCTTTGGCCAAATCCCATAAACACACCCACACGTACAGTACATGCACGTACCCACACACACACACACACAAGAGAGGGAGAGGGAGAGAGAGAATGTGCAGAACTGGACGGCGGTCATATTTTGTATCGCTCTGCGGTACATCTAGTTTTTAATAAAATAATACAATTTGTCAACATTTTATGTATTGTCTATGTTCTTTTTGCAATTAAATATGGTTTAACAAGACTTGATTATTATTATTTGTTTACACATTTTTTACACAGTGTCCCAACATTTTTGGAAACAGGT